>NC_142354.1:25003199-25163463 GCF_059441175.1 Urocampus carinirostris
ATCAATGTTAATCAATTGTGTTTGCTTCTATGCGATAACCTTTGACTGATTAGAAGCATTCAATATTTAATCATCTGATCAAAGTTTATACATTTTTCAAGCATAACTTCAATATTTTTTGTCCAGTGTAAGCATTTGCCTCACTTTCCTTGTTGAGTTACTTAATCATATCAAATCCTTTATTTTTCTTAAAGAGCGGTTCTTTAGCAAATCATTCATTTTGTGACCAAACCAATCATATAGAGGTCTACTTCAGGCTTCTTGTGAGATTGATGTATTCTTTTGATTTCTTTTTTTTTTCTTTCAGAAAATCAGAAATGTAATCAGTGAATCATATTGTGAGGAACCAGTTTGGATATGTTTTACTTTCAGTATAAATTACAGGTAAATTGAGATTAAATCATGAAACAAAAACAAACAATACACACCTTAACTTGCTTCACTACAGGAAATTAAAAAATGCCAAAATGTAAACTTTTAACTCAAAAATTAAAGTAGCTTCAAATGTTAAGAGTTTTATAAAGTTAACATAGGTGTCAAAGTCATTTTAAAGACTTAATTCAAGAGTTAAAACGACTTTAACTTTCAAGAGTTATTGTCCAAAGATGAAGCCGTTTTATAGTGTTAACTCAAGGTTTTAAGCAGTAACAAGTTAGCTTAAATCAAAAAGCTACTTAAAGCTTTAAATCAAGAGTTTAAACCGCTTTAAATATTCAACTTACGAATTAAGGGTAGTTTTACAGTGTTAACCCAAAGGTGCCTTCAAAGCTTTAACGCAAGAGTTAATGCAGCTTTACATCTTAAATTTTAGAGGTTTATTAAGTTACAGTACTTAAAACACTACCTAAATCAGCTTTACAGCTTAAAGTCTGGAAATGAAGCTTGCACCTTTTAATAATCATTTAAACTTTACCTGGGTATCCAGGTTTTCCGCGAACATATATTTAATTCTGTTATGCAAATATATCGTAAAGTCATAATTTTCTTAGTTAACAAATGTCCAAAAAAAGTAATTAAATGTTCAAATTTTCAATTCTCATTTCAAAAAAACATGGCTGACCCTTGTTCTAAGGAAACCCATGAATATAATGTAACCAACTGGCACAATTTTTTTCCTCTCTTTTTTTGCTGAGCCTTTCGCAAGGTTTTGTCATGGTTGCCATGGCGCCCAATTGGCCGCGCCCGTGTGTGTCATGGTTGCTATGGTGCCAATTGGCCCCGCCCGTAGGGTGCCAGGTGCGGCTCGTTGAGAGATTGGATTTCTCTCTATATAAAGCTCAGCGCTATCTTGCTTTTTTCTCAGCCCGTCAAACAAACTTCTGCCCCACAACACGTGGGTTCCCGACTCGGTCCTCTTTTGCTGTTGGTGTTTCAAGTTCGGTATTGTTCCCGTTTATTTTTGTTCTGTTTAATTTCGGGTTCCAGTTTTGTTTCCGTCTGTTTTTGTCTTGTTTGTTAGTTTCTCCAGTTTATTTTTGTTATCCTGATTCGTTATAGATCTCGTCAGTCTCTGGCTTCCTGTCCTTCCACGCCAGACCGGCTTCCTAACATGCATGACTCCCCATTTCCCGTAAAATAAAAGGGTCGTGTGAGAACGTCACGCGATTGGATCCTGTATCTGTTCTGGTTCTGACAGGTTTTTGGTTTTTCGGGTATCCATAGTAGTATGCTGACCAAAAATTATGTCAACTCCCTCTGACTGATGTTATGTAAAATAAAAGCAAATTCTGTGAGCTATGAGTATTTAAAATGATGCATGTCCACATGAAAATTCATGTATTTTTGGTCATTATTTAAAAAAAATTTTGTTAATGTATATTTTTCTGCCACTAGGAGGCACTAAATAATACAAACTGTCCCTTTCAAAATAATTTAAACTATATGATTGGTACCTTTACATCCTGCAGCCATACTGAACCTTCTTGCCCACTTGAATGGCATCTTGGTGCACTGATTGTTGTCATCAGGCCACAGTTTCTCTTTGCTGCAGTCTGAAAGCTAACACACAGTGTACGTTAAGAACCCAAAAACTCAATTTCCCTCCTTTTTTTCCACTCCAAAAACTGCACAAATGGCTTTGTTTACATTCATTGAGAACATTGGAGCAGTTTATAGCATAAACAAACAGCATTTCCCCCCAAAAATAAGAATCACTAGTCAAGGGGAAACGTGTTGCCCACGGGGAACCGGTAGCACCCGAAGACCACTTGAGTATCCCTTGGACAGGTTCTAAAAATATATCATAAGTCATTATGATTTTCAAGGATATTTTATTTCTATCTGGCATGATGTTTTTGTTGACTGAACCCACTTTAACCTTTATTAGAATAGAATAGAATAGAATAGACCTTTATTATCATTGTTACAAAATGGGTTGAACATATTGTGACAACGAAATTGAACGTGGCATTCCAGTTACACATTTTGACTGTAAAGATAAAAGATTAAAGATAAAAGGATAAAAATAATTTAGATATACATGAACACAAAATATTTACACAAGAAAGTATGGGCATGTAAAAGCAGAAGATATTTACTTTGGGGGTTATTATTAATTGTAACCTGGTGATAACATACTAAGAACATAGTATAGTAATAACATGCAGGGTTGGTAGGATTACTTTATGAATGTAATCTGATACAGTTACTAGTTACCTGTTGGAAAATGTTATCAGCAGTGTAATCCCTTTACCATAATATTATTGTAATTTGATTACTTTCAATTACTTCTGGATTACGTCAATATAAAATATCCTAATAATAGACCAAAAAAAAAAAAACTTAATAGAAAAATGTATGTTCGTACCAGAGCCAAGTGGGAGGTGGCTAGGTTCAAGAACACACTTACATTCTTGACACTGGGAGATTGATACAGAGAAGAGGATTCCCACCTTCCTCGCACAACCCAACCCATTTGTTGCAACACCTGTAGTTGGGAGTCATTAGGTGACCAAACTCCCCAATTCCAACTCCTAATGCCAAGTGCCAAGCAGAGAGGCAACGGGTACCAATGTTGTAAGTCATAGGTATGACTCAAACCAGTGACCTCCCAGTCTTGGGGTGGGCACCCTACCTCCATGGCCTGTGAAAGTCATGTGAATAAGTGCACAAAGTGAATGAACGGATACTTGAAAGTATGCTGTGGAAGAGAACATATAACCCCACACATTCAATTGCATTAATCATTTCATATCATGTTATTTAATATATATATACTTTTTTGTTGATGTTGTCTCATTTGGTGTGCTTCAATTACATAGCACTTTTTTTGTTAATTTTGCAAAGTTTTTGGTGATATAGTATGTTTTGTAGTCAGGCACCTAGGGCAGGTGCGGTTGTCCTGAGAGTGAGCGCGAGTGTGTGGAATGAACAATGAGAAAGACAGGCACCAACGGACATGGTGACTATAAAGCTAATGCGAGGGAGGAAAAGGATAAAAAAAGGTTTCAAACTAACGCACATTGGACTTCAATATTGTCCCTTGAATTGTGCAACATAAATATGCTTTTAAAAAAACTTGTAATCTTGCTATGTAATCCTTATCTTTACAAAACATACCTGTAACTTGATTATCTTTTTTTCTGTAACTGTAACAAATTACATTTTTTTGTATTCTGACTAAGTAACGCTCTTACAATTATTCTTGTTACTTCCCTAGCATCACAACATGTTATTATAGAAGTGAATATTAAATGGGTAGCCCTTCACACTAATCACTAACAAAAAAAAGCTCTCAGCTTTAAAACTCTTGCTGACCCCTGCTCTAGTCTTTTGCCCTTCTAATTTCGTTTCAGTTTGAGTGGTTTCTTATCTTATCAGCCCTCGACTTGCAGCACAAAGGTAGAATTATTTTCAGAGTGACAACAAAATATTTACTCGTTAACTGAAAGTACATCAAAAAAGCTGTAAAAAAATATACATGCTTTTACAAAAAAGCCCAGCTGATAATAGAGAAAAAAATATAAAAGGAGTACTCACTTTATTAACATTTTGTCCACTTTGCTGTTTTATCCTCTCTTGTACTTTTGCCAAAGTCTTCATTGTTCACCTCTTGTCCTTTTAAAAGATCTCCTTTTTTCATCTCCACTTCTTTCTCACGCGTAAACAGATGGACAAAGAAAGCATGTCAGTTTGTATGTTTGGCTTTCACTCCAGGGAGGAGAAAGAGAAGCTTTTTTTCTGCTGGTCACATGAGGACAGACGGTCAGATACACTTGGATTCCCTCCTCGGGCCACTCTTGTTTGGAGGGGTTTAATAGGAAGGGGGCTTCAAGTTTTTTTCACCCATTCAACAAGAGTAGGGTAAGAAAGGAGGAAAAAGGGTTCAGATAACACTTCTTAAGTCCATGAAAAGTCAGATGAGGCAATGATCCAGCTCTATGAAGAACCCGTTTTCCATGTCCAGCGCATTTTATACACGGATTTCACAACAAACTGTCTCGTAGGATAAAAATAATCATTATTTTTGAGTGATTCACACCTTAAAGGGACATTGTGTATTATTTAGTGGAGGGGTCTCAAACTCAATTGAGTTGGGTGCCGCTGATGCTAGGATCTGGCTAAGGTTGGGCCAAAATGTGGTTTTCCTCAAAAACAGCGCCAATAAAAATATTTTGCTGTTCTTAAAGGGACAGTGTTTTATATTTGTCAAAAAATGAATCCAAAGAAGACTACAAACTACAGAGACTGAAGCTGAGCAAAACCCACTCTATTTCTTCTGATTTTGACCCAGCATTTCTTAAAGAAAGACAAAAGGATAGGTGGAAAATATTTTCTTTAAAAAAAAGAATAGGGGGAGAAATAAGAAAAAGAGGCAAAAAATTAAAACGGGAATAAAAGGGGAAAAGAAAGCAAAAAATGGAAAATGGAAAAAAGGAAAGAAAAGGAATAGAAAGAAAAGAAAGGAATAATGATCATATGTCATTTTTTTATCTCTTTTTAAAAATATTATTCATTTTTCCAGTACACCACTGAAGATGCAACTCTGCACAGCTCTCTCCACTGCTGACGGTTCCTGGGCTGTGTTTGGGTTGTGGCAAAGTTGGCACCAGTCTATTTCTTGAGGTTTGGGCACAGTTCTTTTTCTACTTTCCTATCCGCCTGCGCCCTTGGACTGTGCCCTTGAGAGTGATCTTGTGATGTGACTGTACCACTGCAGTTTGAATCTGCGCACAGTTGTGGACAGTTTGTCGTTGGGTCCAATGTGCCTTCTGATGGTGTTGTGCACCGGTTTGTATGTCACATGGGCTTTGTAGATGATGCCTAGAAGTTACCTTTAGCATCAAATCTACATGACCTGGGTTTTCTTTTCCAGCTCTTCTGTAAGAGTCCATGTCTAGCAAGAATGGATAAAGCCCAGAGAGGGATGGGCATCACTTGGCTTTACGCGCCAAGGACACACCACATGACGGATGACAACAACTCACTCGCCCATGTCAAAAAAGACCGCGCCTTTTGCTAACTACCAGGTCAGAGTTGCCAAGTGTGTATGTTACCATTATGTTAATATCAGGTTGTCATCATTAGAACTAGGGTTA
The DNA here is from genome assembly GCF_059441175.1 of Urocampus carinirostris. Lineage (NCBI taxonomy): Eukaryota > Metazoa > Chordata > Actinopteri > Syngnathiformes > Syngnathidae > Urocampus > Urocampus carinirostris. Next base: position 25,008,737 of record NC_142354.1, read on the forward strand.
AAATGGGAACAGTCAACTGGGCACAATTATAGGTAAAAATCTTTTTTTAAACTTTAGAAGAATTGATCATGTATTTAAAGACACTGAACATGTCACTAATTTCCCATGGCAGTTATGAATCAGGTTTCAAAGAAAATCACAATTACCCATCACTGATTAGCTACTTTCAGAAATCAACCGCTTGCTACTCAGATGTCCCTAGGGAGCTACCTAGTGCAGGTGGGCACCACGTTGGTGACCCTTGCACGGAATAAAATTCATGGTGGAAACGGAAAAAAGGAAACACAATCGGGTCTCTTTTGACAAGTAAGCAGTTCCTCCACGTTGTGGACAAGACAAAAAAAAGGCTGAAGCAAGTAATCCTGCTTTCAAAGGCTTAACTAAGAATTTCCAACAAGTGCTGGGTGGAATACGTATTTGGATGTCATTGACTCCTCTCTTAAGCTTCCTGTCCTCAAGACAACAAGTGGTTTGGAAATGAGTAAAGAACATCCATTCTGAGGCACCGTAGGGAACTAATTTCTCAGCTGATTTGGCGGGAGAATCGAAATAAGCTGGAAGTCCCTAAAAGAAGTAAGAAGGCGCCATCTGCCTGAGGGATATTCAGGGGTTTTGTTATACATGGTACGGTAAGTTGGATATCACTTTGTGAATGTGTGATCGGATGGATGGATGATCTTGGCGATAGATAAAAAGGTAGAAAATTGTTGTCAATGGTCACCACTTGTGACTGAGGTTATTCTAAGTTGCAGGGTCATCCTAATTTAGCTGGCATGTGCTCAGCAAGGCTTTTAATTCCTGATCCAGTTACTTAACTTTGAGGGCCCTCACATGGCCACACCAACTCCATGACAGACAGGTAATACAGTCCTAATCCGTGGCAGATGGACCTTTACCACCACTCTCTCAGTAAACAAATTATTGTGCGAGTCTTTTAGGCCTGGTTTTCGGATTCTCATGACTGTCTTCACCTGAACTATGTTATTTCCACCCTTCTGTCATTCCATGCTGGGTGTAGCCCGGGAATAGGGCGCCATCTCACCTGATTTTGCTGTTGGAATAATGGCCACTGCAGCAGAGGACCCTCATTTGGGCGACGGTCCTAATGAGGAGGACAGCTCAACATCGAATTGGGACTCAGACAGTATTCTGTCTGACGATTCTGTCCTGCCCGATTACACGCTGGAGAGGTCCCTCGGAGGGGCAGCTACACTCTACCAGGCGTGCGCCCGGAATGACACCATCGCTCTGCGAAAGGTTCTTGAGAGGGGGGTGACAAAAGAGGAGGTCATGGACTTGGATATCAATAACTGGGTAAGGTTTTTCCTGCTGAATTTATTTGAAATAATTAGGAGCAGAGTCATTGATCACCAATTTTATCCTTTTATCTTGTGAATGACTTCCTACAGAATGGCTTGATGGTGGCTTGCTGCAAAGGATTCATAGACATTGTTTATGATCTTAACACCTGCCCTTTTATAGACATCAATCATCAAGACAATGAAGGCAACACAGCATTGATGATTGCATCACAAGCAGGTAGGTCATAACTAAACGCCAAATTTTAAACTGCAGTTGAAATGTTAATTGCAAGCTTCCAATGGATCTTCACGTTTTGATCCCCAGGTCATGTCAATACCGTCATGTACCTTCTGAACTATTATCCTGGAATAGACACTGAAATTAAAGACTGCCGTGGCTTCACTGCTCTCATCAAAGCTGCAATGACGGGCCGTGATGACGTCGTTGCTGCGCTTGTTATGGCCGGTATGTGAAACAATTTAAATATACAGAAATCCGATGGCAACATCACAAAAATTGCTTTCCTATGATGACAGAGATATTTTATTAATAAAACTTGGACATTATCCAATTAACCTTAAAACATACAGTTCCAGAATAGCTTTAGGCCTTTGAGCTGTCTATATTTTAAGCCTGCTAACTTTATCCGCTAGAGTGTGACGCCAGAACTGTAATCAGTGATTTTCTAATCAGTGATCTATTGTAGAGCCTTATAGATTAATCTCTTGCCAAATAACACCATTAAATATTATTATAGTGGTTGGAAAAAACTGTGTGAACTCCACTCGATCAAATTGAGTTACGTTTGTCTAATACTGAAAAACTTGATACTATAAACATTTTCCAGCAAAGTAATTCTATTTTTAGTAAGTTTGGTTACTTAGTTAAGAGTTACTTTACGTGAAGTAGTAATATTTATTTGAGATACAAATTTATTTACACTCATAAGTTACTTCAGACCTTTTCGGGACAGCCATTACGCTGATGTGGCCCTCTGTTAAAATGAGTTGTAAACGTATACGTTTTCCCCGTATGCAAGTTTTTTTTATCATTTCAAATTGTGTACGCCATTCATCAAGTTTGTATAGGATTTTTTTTTTATTTAAAAAAAAAAATGTAAAAAATTGGTAGATCAATCTCTTGCTAATTTAGTCGCTAATACGGGTTGTCTCAGTCACTGGTAGCAGACAACAACGTAATCATAGATTACTAATATTTTACACAGATATATTTGTTTTTAATTTTACATAGTCAGTCTTGCTGTGAGTAAATGGGTGCCGCATTGTGTTTGTAAAGTGTATTATTGCTTAATACGTGGAATTGCAATCATTAATAAGGGAACCAATTGGCTGAGGTTGACAGGTATGAGTTTGTGACTCCTGGTGTACATGCTCACTTTTGGAAAATTGTCAAATGGGTGCTTAGTGCAGACGTTTGCTTGTACTGGATGAACTCAATTCATATTCATGTTTTGTACAGGGGCTGACATCCACGTGACAGACACCACAAGGGGAAAGTGCGCTCAGGAATGGGCGCAAAAAACAGGCCGCTACGAGACACTGTACCGTTTACGCCGCCTCAAAATGAGACCGAAAGCTGAGCAGTTTTGTGAAAACTACATCCCTGAGTGGCCCGAACTGAAGGAACGGGTAGCGAAAGCCCTGGCGGAAAAAAGCACCCGTGAAAAAATCAGCCATCACATTAGGAGCACGTTTGGATTCCGCTTCCCTCGTGACCCAGAGGACAATGGGGTTTTGGACCACATGGTGCGCATCACCACCAGCATACACAGCCCTCTCATCTCCACCGGCTGTCGGCCACTGTGCCCAACTAGCCCTCCTGAGTTAGGTAAAAGGCGCCTCGCTGTACCGGAACTGATGAAGAAACACTCAGAGAAAGAACTGGAGGAGAGTTCCGTGTGCCACAGCGACGGATCCGTGTCACACATTATTCCCTCCGTCCACTCGGCGGACTCTATCGCAACAACCTGCTGTGCTGATACTGAGAGGAGAGGCAGCATCCTATCGCTCGCCTCCGCTAAGGTGGCCTCCAAGTTCATCCCCAGAAGCATGGCCAGGAGGAACAGCGTCTTTCCCTCGGGATGCATCCCCCAAATCAACATCAACAGACCTACGGAGGCCACGCCCAAGAAGGAAAAGAAAAAGAAAAGGATGGACAAAGGTTACCTGGAACCACCAAAGTGGAGATATAAGGAGCTCAAGGACGAGAAAAAGAGGGAGAAAAAGGAGAAAGAGAAGGCTGAAAAGGAGAAAACGGAGAAAAAAAGACAACGGGACAGTACAAAGACGAAATAACACGGTTCCAAAACCGCCATATTTTTTTCCTTTTGAAACCAAAGTTGGTGTTTTTGTTACTCAGAGTTTCAAAGCACTAACTAATGAAATAAATGGGAAATTCAAACAAAAACTGCTACCACAATTTCAAACATCGGAACCTTAGTTATTAAAAGTACAGAACTCTACAGGTATCAGATATATCAGGTGGCAAATAATTTCCTTCATTTTCTATACTATTTTCTCTTTATATACATACATATATATATATATATATATATATATATATATATATATATATATAATCTTCCCCCTGTTTCAGCCATTTTTTTCATATTTTTATCAAATATTTTTGGGGGTGAAAATAGTATACTGTAGAAAATGAAGGAAATTATTTGCCATCTGATACCTGTAGAGTTCTCATCTCATTAGCCGTACCGCTTATCCTCATTAGGGTCGCGGGGGGGCTGGAGCCCATCCCAGCCATCTCCGGGCAGTGGGCAGGGGACACCCTGAACTGGTTGCCAGCCAATCGCAGGGCACACAGGGACAGACAACTCATTCACTCATTCACACCTAGGGACAATTTAGACCGGCTAATTCACCTGAAATGCATGTTTTTGGAATGTGGGAGGAAACCGGAGTGCCCGGAGGAAACCCACGCAAGCACGGGGAGAACATGCAAACTCCGCACAGGAAGTCTGGAGCTGGATTTAAACCCACGACAGGTTCCCATGACATGAACTGTGCCGCACAAGCGCTAACCACTGCGCTGCCGTGCGGCCACCTGTAGAGTTCTGTACTTTTAATAACTAATGAGAGATTTTTTGACTATACTTATACTTAATAATTATTTCTAAGCATTGAATACTGATTTCAATATTAATTTCCATATTTTCATTTTTATAAAAGAAGAATAAAAAATTCTTAATTACATTACAGAATTATCCACAATCTACAATATATATAATTTATATATTATTTTTCCTCATTTAAGTGTTTATTTTCTTATTTTATTTGAAAAATAAGTTATTAATGTTATAAAATGAAGAAAAAAAAACATAAATTAGCACAATTATTTCCAATTGGACCAAAATTATACATAAAATATTTTCATAATTTTGGGGTGAATTTTTTTTTCCAATTTTCAGACCTTGAGTCGGTTTACATTAGTTTAACTTTTATTTCTGTTATTTATATTTTTTACTGTTGTTGGACCAGACACATTACCATGGATTCTTTATTCTCCACTTTGCATCTGGATGGATTTGTTTTTATTAATTAATTACAAAAAATGAGCCTTTAATGTCAATCATTGAAGGGACTGTGTATTAATTAACACGTACTCGTAAGAGAAAAGAATATTTCATTAAAAATATATATATATATATATTTATTTAAAAATAAGAAATACTACATAGACTATAATATAAACGTGCAATTTTTAAATACTCATAAGTCAAAAAAATGTGCATGTATTTACATATCATGAGCCTTACCTTGAGGAAGCTGAAATAATTGTCTGCCATCTTGCTGCTGTGGGTAACCGCAAATCCCAAAGCCTTGCGAGAACATGGGTAGAAAAATGCGAGGAAACATGGTGCGGTTTGGTCACTTTGAGTCTCCGTAGTTTGTATTCTTTCTTGTGCTCTACCAAATCCACAAATCTTATGGTTACTGATTTAATTTTAAGGTGCTAATTTATGCACTTTACTACATACTGCACATACTACCTCATGACTCCATAAAGCACAGATGCGTTTAGATTATGAAAGGCGATAGTTAAAATGGTTTTGAAAATATTCATTTTCTTCAGTTATTTGTATAGACATCCCAGTCATTGTTTTAATATTATTATTTTGCATTTATGAAATCAAATGAGATTGAATTATTTGCAAAAATTTACAGACATTCTACAGTCAGATTTTTTCTTTTTTTTTACAATATCCAGAAAGGACTTTGATGAATTTAAAAATTGAATACAGCTTATTAAAATGCTTCCATTTTCACCTCTTTTGACGTCATATTTGAAATATTAGTTGTTCTCTAAATCAGGTCTTTTAACATGCATTTGGGATTATTTATGTTGATGTATGAGCATGTGGCCAAAGAAAACAATAGCTTGTTTTAAAACAAAAACATTACCAGGCAAATTCCTCCTCTTCCCCATCAGATAACTTAAGAGCTAACAGTGGACAAAATTACATTTTTTTTCTTGGCAGTGGTGGTGATGTTGTGGGGGTTTATGACACCAGGAATGTTTTTCTTTTACCAATCTAGAATGAAATGTTTATGTGATTCCACGACTGAAGGTGAAAGTGATGCATGATACTTGGGGGAAAGTCTGGGTGTGTGTGATTTTTGATTTAATGAAAAACTAGTTTCAATACGTCAATGCACTTTTGACACATTCATAAAATACTTTCATTTACTTTGACTTATCAAAGACTAAGGACCAAAACACAGATTATAAATGGCTGTAAAAGGGACTACTCACCCTATTTTACCAAGCCATTGGTGCAAGGGTACGTGGGGAAAGAAAAATGAGCACCACCAACAAACCTCGTGTGCTCATCATCATTAATGTATATTATGCATTTACTGTATTATATCCTTTTTTTGTAAATGTTGTGTGTACTGAACAATTTGCAAAGTACATATTGTAAATACGTAGTAAACTTTCATTAAAACTAACTGTCCTGAAAAATAGAAATGTTTTTTACGAATGAACGGACGGACAGAGCGAGTTGAAGACGGCTTTTTTTCCTCCGTATGTTTGTTTTTTGTTTGTTGTTTTGAGCCGAGAGGCCGGTCAAAATAAGAGCCAGAGATGAGCAGTTCCTATGAAGGTTCTATTACAGACTATTCTGGGCATAAATGTGCTACTAGATATGGCTACAGAAATTTACAAATGTGAAGATTGAAGTTGTCTACGATCATTCTTATACAAAATGTGTGGTCCTTAAACTGATTCTAAATCAATTTAAAAAGTAAACATAAACCATAAAAGGGGTCCCAAAGTTGAATAGAGAACAGTTCCTCTGACGATAGCCTCGTTATTCTTAGAGATACTTTGCTCAAGCTGCTCAACCTTTGCCCCAGAAAATCAATTGTATTTTATTAACAGGGACAAAAGCTGGATTTATGATGAACTTACACATTCTTGAGCAGATTACATCTCCCCATGCGTTGGAATTGATGTTTCCTCTCATGGTTCCACTCAAAGAAATAAAGTGGCGGATCTTATAATGGCACCTAAAGCCACCTTTAAGAAATAAAATGAAATTGAAGTTACATATATTTGATTACATACGTGAAGAAGTTATGAATGAATAAATTGTCCAATTTAGACCAAATATGGACAGTGACATATATCAATAATACTAAGTCAAGTCAAGTTTATTTGTATAGCCCTTAATCACAAAGAGTCTCAAAGGGCTGCACAGATCAAACTACAGACCATTCTAACACCATCCCCTCATCTAAAACCAACATGAGGGAAAATAATACACATATTGTCAATATAAAATATAGGTTATCCATATGCTATAGATAAATTGATTAAGTTCAGTATTTATTTATGTATGTTATTTGTTTGTTATTGTGTTTATTTGTATCCCGTTTGCTTGAAAACAATCAGTGTTTTGTCCTGCCATGGGAGGACGAAGACTTCTGTCATGTGTTCTCGCCTCATCTCACGCTTAGCTAACTAATTGAGTTTGCAAAAAAATACGTGCTAGGATGCCGTGAAACGCGGGGCTTTTTTGACTCATGATGGCGAATTTTGCTTTTTTGCTAGCACTGTTCAATTATCTTGCTTCGTATAAAAACTGTGAAGGTAAGTCGCGATTTGTTTTCCTTCAAATCCGAACGAGCTATTGCGGCGAACGCCGCTAGCTTGAGGATGCTAACAGCGCTAGCCTCGCCACAAGGTTGACTCTCTTTCATTTGTTTATTTTTATTTTTAAGACTGTGTTCAAACGGATGGTTGTAACTTACTTCGGTTGTGCATTCTTTCTGTGAATGGAGAGTTGAATTAAAACGACAGAAACGCGATATTTAGGGAGCTGGGACGTTCTGGTGTTGGGACAACAAGAGCTGGAATATTTTTGTTTTTTTTCCCCCAGATTATATTTATTGGCGTTTTGAGGGAACTTCACCAATGCAAGCTATGACAGTTTGTTTACAATTTAGGTTTTAGTAAACATTCTCCCTGCGGAATTGTTTTTAATGAACGAGTTTAATTCATGTGCACAATAAATTCCACCTTGTCTACATAAATGACTATTAGAGTATAGTGGGGATGAACTGGTTGATACCAATACCATTAGTATAAAATTCCCTACTATTTGTATTTATTATACCATTAAATTCCTGCATATTATTTTCCTGAATTTCGATTTAAATAATTCACTAAATGATTCACCATTCTTTTAATAACAGGTTCTTGATTATTTTAGAGCAACTGCAAGGCATAAGGGTATTGGCTCCCAAACTCATTTACTAATATCCATCCATCCATTATCCCCAGTAGGGTCGCGGGGGTGTTGGGTCCCATCCCAGAATGAAACAAACAAACAATACAAAACGTGAATTTGTGAAGCAGTGCGACTGAAAGGTGAACCTGTTTATAGTGAGGGATGAGTGTAATGTACAGGGTGTCCAAAAGATGTATGCACACTTTGACTTTAAATAGACAATAAAATAATTTCAGATTTGTTTTGTTCTATTTAGAAAGAATGGCGGATACTTGTTAGGTCCGTCATTTCAAGTCAAGTCATGTTTATTTGTATAGCCCTTAATCGCAAAGAGTCTCAAAGGGCTGCACAGGTTTTTGCAAAACAGACTATTATTTCACCATCACCTGGTCTGAAACCTACATGAGGGCAAGGAAAACTAAAAAAAAAACCACCTCAACATGATTAAAATGAAGAAACCTTGAGAAGGGACCGCACATGTGGTAATCCCCCTTCCAGCCTGCAATGGATGTTGCAATAACAAATAATACACATATTATTTGTCCATACAAAATATATTTGTGAAAATAAAGCTGAAGTGCAGAGACGTGTTTGGTCATCTGTGTGTGGATATATTTTCACTTTAGCTTTATTTTCACTTATTCAGAATGTTTTGGAACAATTTTTAAAGTAACGTAAGCCATTCATACTCCAAAATTCAACCTGATATAGAAAATATTTTTGATTGGATGTTTAATGTGAATTTCTATAAACAGTCTGGGAAAAGATTAATGAGATTACAGCTCGCTCCATCACAGGACAAGCACACTGTCCTGCTACTTCCATTCCAGGTCATTTGCTCTCAAAGTCAACATGAAAATATAAGGTGTTTTGAAAAGCACTGCTGCATGTTAAAGAATGCTTCTCAAACCTGGAGTAACCAACCTCGTGACACTTGCTGATATCCCTCATGACATCGAGCATCCGAACAGATTGGCTCCCAAATTGTCTGATTTTCCAGGCCTCGTGACTCAATCCGGTGCCTATGTCTTTTTCAACAGCTCTTCTATGCAACTGCACCACTGAGCAATGTGAGAAGACAACGGGTTCCTGGTGCGAGACTGATGGAGCCTGCATGGCCTCCACATCCCTCATTGAAGGTCAAGAGCAGCACATTCGTACTTGCATTACCAGAGACAAGCTCGAACCTCCTGGTCAGCCCTTCTACTGTCTTGGCGCTGAGGGCCTGGTCAATATCCACTGCTGTTACACTGACTACTGCAACAGCGTTGACCTCAAAGTGCCATCTGGTGAGAATGAAAACATTATAAAAAAATGTTTTATGACAGGGGTTACCAACACAGCACTAGGTAACCTCCCAGAAGAACAATATCAACAACATATGTTGACCTTTATAGGGTAGATTCTTTTAGGTTTGATTTTGCCTATTTTAGCCCCACTCCTATTATAATAATCTTATAACATAATCATAACATAGTAACAACATTGTAAAACCATTATGACATATGTGATTGCAAACTTGCATTTAAATGCACTAATCAGTGACAGGCGTAAGCTTCAAAACAGTTGCTGTGTAACTATTCTACTACCTACCCCTTGTGGCCATTTAGGGTAGGAGCAGCAGAATAATTTGAAACATGATTTAATTCCTACATAACACGCAAAAGTTTGCATGTGAGGAGACCACCATATTTGTTTTTTTGTGGACTGAGGAAGAAGACACACTGTCCTAAACCAGATCACCCACACACACTCACTGCAGTATGCTGGATTATGTAATTATGGCAAGCATGTGATGATATCATCGGCACTGGTTTGTTTTTCTCTGTGAGTACATCTCGAGCACTTCAGATTTGGATATTGTCATTGCAGAAAACGATAATGTTTAAGGTACATGTATGCCACTGAATTTCAACACAATTTCAGCTGCATATCTGTTTGCAATGTCTTGTTGTTCCTAAAATGTCCATTAATGTACAGGTAAATGCGAATAAAGCATAGGCTGATATGAAATTCTGATGGTAATTGTGAGAAAAAATACAATGGTATTTGAAAAACTATTAGAACTTTAATCACTGCGGTCATTTAATGATTGCAATGGTTCTTTGTGTAATTTTATATTTTTTCTCGTATATTATTTTTCCAAGTCAAGTCATGTTTATTTGTATAGCCCTTAATCACAAAGAGTCTCAAAGGGCTACACGGATCAAAGACTGTTGCAAACTACAGACCATTATGACACCATCCCCTCGGTCGCTGGTTCGCGCCTCGGCCGAGTCATACCTAAGACTTATAACATTGGTAAAATGGCGGCGCCCTCTGTTGGCTGCGGCTGCATCGGCTCGCTACAACGGGTCAGGTGTATCGACATTTCGTTCTTACAAAGAATGACAATACAAAGGAAATTATTATTAATTATTATTATCTAAAACCTACATGAGGGCAAATAATACACATATTATCAACATAAAATATTGGTTATTCATATGCTATAGAGTAGAAGTGTGTTTTAAGCTTGGATTCCAAATTGTTAAAGAATGATAACCATACTAATGAATCCTCAAATCTAATAAATAAAACGAATATTAAAGATTTATATAGTTATTGATCTTTAAATGATCACAAGCTCAATGGCCTTGGGTTATGGCGCCCGCTCCGAGACTAAAAGGTCCCTGGTTCGAGCATCGGCTGAGTCATACCTAAGATATACATTCACTGCTTGGTTACAAGGATTGGGATGTTTGGACAATACTACTGCAAAGTAGTCTGGGTGTCTCATTTTTCCTCCCTCAGACCAATTTCTTCTATAAATTAAAAATAAAAACATGCTCCTGTTGTCAGCCAGTTTCCTGTGCCTACTCGTGGCTGCCAATGGCCTCTCCTGTTTGGCTATGACCTTAAAGGGACACTGTATTATATTTAGCGTCTTTAAAAACACTATTCATTGAGAAGAAAACGATTGATAATGAGTAATAAGCAAAAACACGTGAACAATCATAGAAATATGCTTTTTAACACTTCTAGTTCGAGAAATTTGTATTTATCCTACATAACATGAGGTTTAACAAGAGGGAACTGACATGATTGTCCACCATCTTTCTGCTTTTTGTATCCAAAAACCTTAAAAAGGCTTGGCAAAAAATGATAACTTGAGTAGTAGAATTTGGTGTAAATGACGCTCCATAGTTCCTTTTCTTCCTAGTGCGTTTTAGTTCTTGTTTTTAGTTGCACTACTCAATGCAGCAACATCTAGTTGTTAAATATTGCACACTGTGCCTTTAAAGCCCTTTTAACACTGCAGTCAACACACTTTCAAAAGATTGACCGTTTTCCAAGAGCTCATACTTGTAAGTGCTGACATTTCCCCATTTGACTCCACTTGTTTCCGGTACATTGAGTTTTATGATCTATCTGTCGACAAATTTATGTCACTCTATTTTCGACTTGTTGAGTACAAACCATGAGTTATTCCACAATTCCACCGTGTTCTTTTTTTCAGTGACCACCCAGTCAAGACCCGATGAGAGTTTATCGCCCGGAGAAACGTGGGGGGTTCTGGAACTGGTGGCTGTGATAGTGGGGCCGCTTCTTCTGCTTTGTCTGCTTCTACTGATCGCTTTGCTGGTGTGCCAGCATCAACGGAGGGCTTGCGGCCACAGGCGGAGACTAGAAATGGAGGACCCCTCCTGTGACCACCTTTACATGCCCAACGATCGGAGCCTGCAGGATTTCATTTACGATCTGTCCACATCTGGTTCCGGATCAGGTAGATTAAAAAACAGGAGTCTCAAAATCAATTTATCTGGGTGTTCCTGGAAAAAGTTACCCTAAAACTGCCCCCCAAAAAACGACCAAAATAATATATAATGTAAATATTTAAAGAATTTACTGAAAAATATAAAAAATAACTGAAAACTATGGAAAAATTACAAAAGCTAGTTAGAGATGTAAAAAATACTCAAATAAATTAAATAGGGTGAAAAGTATTGAAAACTATCAAAAAATGCTGAGAAGTATATCGAAGTTCTGAAAAGTAATAAAAAACTAAAAATTACAGTACTCAAAAGTATGAAAATGAACAAAAAAAACCTCACAAAAAGATGGAAAATAACAACCTCAAATAAAAATTTACTGATGAATGACTAAAAAAACACCGACCATAACAACCTCCCCAAAAAACCGACAAAAAATGACCCCCCCAAAACGACCAAAACCACACATAAAATATTTTTCCTTTTTAAGATAGGAGCCACAAACTATAAGGTGTGTTTGACACCCCTGAGGTAAAATGTAGAACAGGGGTCTTAACCCTTCTCAACCTGAGAGTCACTATTTGTTGCTAATTAGCGCAAATGGCATCCAGTTTTATATGGATTTCTAAAATAATTACTCATCATGTTATTAATATCAGGGTACGTACAGGTGCTTGAAACCCATTATTATTATTATTATTATTATTAATGCTTGAATTTAATGTTGTGTTCTCTAGGTTTTGAAAAGTGCTGGAATTTTGGGTGAAGTGCCTGTAAATGCTTGAAATTGTTGTGATTGCCCTGTTTCTCTGCGGTCTGTCTTGACAGACCACAACATTTTTACAATATACAATTTCAATATAACCACTTAATGTTCCTGTAAAATTCGCCTAAAATCCCAATCCAAGACGTACCCCAAAATAATTAAATGCTGTTCTTGAACTGTTTGGAGAATATGGACGTTTTTGGTCTATTTTGAAAGGTAACACACTGAAGTATTGCCCCAATTTGACATAATCACTGCAAGTCCTACTAATATCGAGTAATCTGAGTTGTAACATACAAATATATAAGGTTTTTATTCTTGCATGAATTTTATTTTGCAATCAAATGCCTGCATCTGAGTGTAGCATGGGCATCTTAGTTGGAAAACAGATGAGACAATAGCTTGAAGCCTTGCCTGGTACTATGTTGAATTTGATCTGAGTCTGAAAAATTGAACATTTTTTTTTACACATTTTTCCAAAGGTAGGTTTTGACGTTTCCAAAAGTGGCCATTTGTAGACAACCAAATTTACAACACTAAAACCTTTGCAACTGTTTATTTCACTTTGGCCAATTTTTTAGACATTTTGATAGAGTTGTAAATGTTCGACTTCTCTTTCCAGAAGTCAATTAAAGATTGTGCACACTTGCACAAAATAATGGCGCGTGAAAATGAATAACATTACGCATGTTTATTTTTGGGTCTAATTTGAATATACAGTGAATATCCGCATATTGTTATGTTCAGAATTTTATTGGCTAACCAATGTGTCAATCACCATTTGAATCGGTTACTACTGCCTAAAGATATTCAAAGCTAAAGAAGGTGATCTCCCTTTTACCAACACAGGCCATTATAGGCTAGTGCGGGCTATGGACTGATGTTGCGTGAAATTTATTTGTGGGTTGGTTTTTTTTTTGGGTCCAGGGCTGCCTCTATTCGTCCAAAGGACAGTAGCCAGAACAATCGTCCTCCAAGAAGTCATTGGAAAAGGCCGCTTTGGCGAGGTGTGGCGGGGACGTTGGAGAGGTGGCGATGTGGCGGTGAAGATTTTCTCATCCAGAGAAGAACGCTCTTGGTTTCGCGAAGCTGAGATTTATCAGACCATCATGATACGGCACGAGAACATCCTGGGCTTCATCGCAGCTGACAATAAAGGTTCTCGCTCTGTATTTTCATATATTAGAATATCTTAAAATTGCATTTCTAGTCAATTGAGGAAAATATAAAAATGAGAAAATAAATAGGAAAGGTTGGTGACTATGGCTGACGGTAAATAGTTTTGCAGTTTTCAGGTATTATTTTGTATTTTTATTTCTAATTTATTTTTTGTTTTCATTTGTGTTTTATTAAACATTACATCATAAAATGAACAAATCACATGGAAAGAAAAAGGGATGACAGGTTGAAGCCAATGGCTAATAAGAGAGACGTCGCCAAAATAACTTCGGACGCTTCTTCGAGCAATCATTAAAACTTCATCTTACATCTTTATAGCAATCATTTGTTAGTCCTCTTAGGCAAGTGTGAGGTGTTTCCTTTCTCGTCAGACTCTGGAAGAAGAATGATTTTTGAATCTTTCAATTTGTTAAATGAGAAAATGACTCGTAAAATAATAAAAGAAACAAATGTAAGAAATAGCCTTCTGCTCTATAAGATTATTTTACTCATGTTAATGTTTTTGTTTTAATTTGTGAGCCTAAGTAAAGATTCCTTAAAACAATACAAATAATACCAATAATTGGCAACGTTGAGGTAAGACCTGATTTTATAGCCAATCTGATAGGTATCACAACTTCAACCCATCATACGATGATTATTTGTGACCTTTGATACCACTTTTTTCCCATGACTGATTTCGATACTTAACTCTTGAGTAGTCATTGATTCTGATACCACTGTGGTAATACATACCAAACACTTCCCCCTGCCCCCAAAATATTGGATTTAAGTTACTTATTTCCCACAAAACATGCAAACTCCACGCAGGAGGTTCGATTTCATGACCTCAGAACTGTGCCGCACACCCGCTAACCACTGAGCCGCCGTGCTGCCACTAATAACTCATCTATTCATAAGTTATCACAATATTGTAAAGTCATTATCGATTACATAAAAGCATACCGTAAAAAGCCTTTACAAGAATGCTTAAATTAACTGTGATGAGAGTTTGAAAAACGTTAAGTTGTATAACTGGGCTATAATAAATCCCTAATGGCCTTTTTGACCCACCGCTTATCCTCAGTAGGGTCGCGGGGGTGCTGGAGCCCATCCCAGCTATCTTCGGGCAGTGGGCAGGGGACACCCTGGACTGGTTGCCAGCCAGTCGCAGGACACACAGAGACGGACAACTCATTCGCTCAATCACACCTAGGGACAATTTGGACCGGCCAAGTAACCTGACATGCATGTTTTTGGAATGTGGGAGGAAACCCACGCAAGTACGGGGAGAACATGCAAACTCCACAAAAGGAGGTTCGATCTCATGACCTCAGAACTGTGCCGCACACACGCTAACCACTGCTCCGCCGTGCCGCCCACCCAAAACATTCCTTATTAAAATTATACTGCAAAAATGAACTAGCCTCCAAAGGGTGCTAGAAATTCCATGAGGGAATAAAAACATACCTTTTTTAACAGATGTGCTGTTTTTAAAGTTGTGGCAATACTAATATCATCAGGTTTCTTTTATCATCACACACCTAAAACAATGACTTGGGTTGCATTTTCCAGCAAGATCAATTAAAAAGATTTAGCTGACCATTTTTTTGTCTCGGCGTAGACAACGGCACATGGACTCAGCTCTGGTTGGTGTCAGACTACCACGAATACGGCTCCCTCTTCGACTACCTGAACCGCTACTCCGTCTCGGCGGAAGGGATGATAAAACTGGCTTTGACTGCTGCCAGTGGCCTGGCACATCTGCACATGGAGATACTCGGAACGCAAGGTGCTTTTATAAAATACTACTGCATTTTCCACTCTATAAGGCGCTCTGGATTATAAGGCGTACTCCAAAAAAATAGTTTTTGTAATGGATCTTTCGTACATTAGGCACACTGGACTATAAGGCACATGAAATTGCGACTACAGTAAGAGCTACTCTGTCTATTTATATGTGCCCTCTGGGCTCCATATACACTTAAGGCACATAATAGTGCAATATGTGCAATAATTTATCAGTCGATAAGTATCACTGATTAAATTCACAAAACATAAGCATTAGAGCTTATTTCATTATCACACTATTTTTACTCACAGTACCTGAAACTCGGATTCGCATAGTACGTTCTGATAAGTTAAATAGTCTCTCCACTTATACACCTGGGCATCGATAACCTCTCGGTTTAATATGTAGGAGTATGTAATAGAGCTTGTATAGTATCTTATAAAAGACTTTTTGTTTTCTCGATTCTCTAATATTCATTGGTGAAAAGGGGGAGAGACCGTTTAACCTATCAGAATGCACTATGCAAATCAGTATTTCTGGCTCGTGGGAAAAATAGTGTGATAATAAGATAAAGTCAAATGCCTTTTCTTATGCCATCGTTACTAATGGAAGTCTTGCGGTCAAGTATGCCATCAGAGCCAGCTCGTTGCTCTAACGATCAAAAATTGCTCAAATACCATAAAACTCAGGTATACCGTAAAACTTTGTTTAGTAACGCACACCTATAAGTGAATGCATTTCCAATCTTACAATTTGGGCTTTTTAGGTGCGCCTTAAAGTCCAGAAAATATGGTATTTTTTTTAATACTTGGAGGCCACTAGGGGCCCTCAAGCACAAGTTGCCAGTATAATAAACTCAGATCCTTGTTTAACAGGGAGGAGTCTATGGCATTTTTTTTAAATGAAAAGAACATGAGAAAACTTCCACAATGATTATTATGCAAAGTGTGTACAAAAATTGCACATCACAAAAATTGCCTCAGTAATTGTATATATAAATTGAATATAATACCTGTGAACATGTAAGTTTAATAGGACATAATTAATTAAAAAAACATTTAAGACTTTAAACTTGTTATTTTCCATAAATTAAAGATAAACTATATCAAAATAATGGATTATTGCTCTTTTTCAAAAGGGTTGATGATCCTGGGGTCACATTTGGATACCGTACCATCTTTTATTAACGTGCTAAGCTTTAAGAATGAAATAATAATAAAACCACAAGTCATCATAAACTTCAAAAGTCTGGTATTAACACGGATTTTAAATAAATATACATCCAAAACTAAAAAGAAAAAAAGTAAACTGCGATTAAAAAGAATACTGACTCTGAGAAAAAGTGTTAAATCGCTAAATATTTTCTTCAACCATGGTGCACGTGCTGATTTTGCATATCCACTTTTTTTGTAGGAAAGCCGGGCATCGCCCACCGTGACCTGAAGTCCAAGAACGTTCTCGTAAAGAAGAACGGAACCTGTGCCATCGCCGACCTGGGTTTAGCCGTCCGTCACGACTCTATCACCGACACCATCGACATCGCTCCCAATCAAAGAGTGGGAACCAAGAGGTAGCTCAGAATATCTCTTATGAGGGGGAAAAATGCTCACCCTCTTCATTCCTCGCAGGTACATGGCTCCAGAGGTCCTGGACGAAACCATCAACATGAGACACTTCGACTCCTTCAAATGCGCCGACATTTACGCTTTGGGGCTGGTCTACTGGGAGATCGCACGCCGCTGCAATAGTGGAGGTCAGGCAGAATGGCTTTTGGCTTTTGTTATACAAGCTCTGAATTCTGTTGTTTTCCACATGCAGGTATCCATGAAGAATATCAGCTCCCTTACTATGACTTGGTGCCCTCAGACCCTTCAGTGGAAGACATGAAAAAAGTAGTGTGCGACCAAAGGACGAGACCCAACATCTCAAACTGTTGGCAGAGCCATGAGGTAATATAGTTCAAAAGTTCTTGTATTTTATAGTTTGAAGAGTCCATTATTTTAAATTTTCATTTGTTTGTTTTTTTTTGCATTTTTCAGGGATTCTGCTTTGTGGTTGAATTATTTGTTGAGTGTATAAAGGCAAACACCATTTTGGAATTTAGAATTTTGTTTGGGAAATCCATAAATATTTTTCCTGTTTTTTAGGGATCTTGTGTTTAACCTTAAATGTGTTGAATAATCTAAATGCCTATTTGTGTATTTCATAGTTTATTTGTGGTACCGAAGAGTAATTTACATTTAGTTGTGTCGTGTTTTTCAGGGATTCTGTGTTGCTTGACTTTATAGTTGATAAGTATAGAAAAGTTCAAAGTTTAAATGAGTTCAAGTTCACTTTAGAGTGAAAAAAATAAAGGCTTATTAAATAAAGTAGTACAATATTTTTTTCCATTGATTATTGATTCATATCATGCATATTGTTACATTATTATTGGTACTATATCAGTTAAAGCGACAAAATAAAGAGCTGGTTTTCTTAAAATAGCCGGAATTCATATTACTACTAACTGTAGTTCATGAGTTGCAGGTTACAATGGGTGTGACTTGTTTGCGGTGTCGTTGCCGTTCAGAACGAGTGTATTCATGATTCAATAGTTTACAAGGGAACACATTCATCTAGCTTGTAGATTTAGCTCTAAAAATGCACCCAAAGCAATGCGTTTCAATTTATGTGAATGAATGAATCTAGATGGTAGTGTGCCCGCTTTGAGACTGGGAGGTCGCTGGTTCGCGCCTCGACCGAGACATACCTAATTGGTATAATGGCGGCGCCCTCTGGCTGCGGCTGCACCGACTCGCTACAACGGGTCAGGTGTATCGACATTTCGTTCTGTGTACATTGTTACAAAGAATGACAATACAAAGGAAATTATTATTATTATTATCAATATTGTTATTGGCATTATTATTGTATTATGATAATAATAATTTTCATAACTGTCATTGTTATTATTGGTGTCTGAATGATATTTAGTAATTACTAGCATAATATGGTTAATAAATGGGTAAAATTAAACTAAATTAATCTGGTATTATTATGTTATTATGATGATTATGACTGTAACATTTATGTGACTATTATTGTTATTATTAGTAGTATTATTGGTATCCAAATAATGTAGCTTTATCTATAGACGGGTCAAACTAATAATTAAGCTTATTATTATTGCAACGACTATCATGACTATTTTGTTATTGTTGTTGTATCATTATCAACTATATGTCTTTTCTTATTGCCATTGCTGAACACTGTTATTATATAACAGTCACCATCATAATATGCAAATCCATCATCACAATCTGGACCTATATTTATAAAAAAAAAACTGAGGTGAATGTTTGTGAGGATGGTGAAAAACAAACAAAAACTAAATAAATGGGGATACAATCACATAGATAAAGATCTTTAAAAGAACACAAAACAGACATATTCTTCACATCTCAGAGTTCAGGCAGACAAGTGGGAGCTTGATGCTTGAGGCATCTGGCTCAAGTTCCCGTACCTTGTCTTTTTAATGCACGGATCAGGACCCTCAAGAAAGGTGGTCCTGCTGTCTGGGGGCGGAGACCCTAAGGTAGCATGTCCAAAGATACTTGTATGCCGGACAACACACACCACATAGCAATCAGTTTCACCATGAGCAACCAAGAGAACTTTGTTATCATAATAGATACTGCAATTATAAAATATGCTGAAAATGTATGGCAATAGCAATAATGATAATAATGATGGTTAAAAAAAAGTAATGGAGGAAGTGATGATAATAATGAAGACTGTGTGACCACAGAGCCAATTTTTCTTCCAGACCCCCCTCGCCTGTCCACCCACCACGATTTGAAAAAATTATTTAGGAAACATTGAATCATGATTGTTTTTGTAATTTTCAACTACCATTTTTCCCCACTAAATCAAATTTGCTTTTGTTTTTTTTTCTTCCAGGCTTTGCGGGTTATGGGCAAAATAATGCGGGAGTGCTGGTATGCTAACGGCGCCGCCCGCTTGACCGCCCTGCGCATTAAAAAGAGCTTGTCCCAGCTTACTGTCGAGGAGGATATTAAAATCTAAACAGAAAAAGAGCCAAACGGTGGGAAAGAGCTCGCGGAGGCGCCACATCCGTAAGTTTCTCAGGCATACGATGCAAAGTGACAGTTAGCGGCGACTGCAAAGATGCTAGCTTTGACAAGGCACTTGATTCCTGACCAACCCTACCTCGCCTACTGCAAAACGGCTTCCCACCTCTCCCCACCACTACAAGTTTTCCGGGACTTGAAAGCAATTGATGACAGCTAATGTATTATAATAGAGAAGAAAAAAATGTGAATACAGCAGACCCCCGGGATACGTCATTAAACCAATCTGAGGTGGCGATCGCAAAGTGAAATAGCCTTACTGCGGGGGATACCTATGGAATTCCCATATCTAGTCGTGTAAAATGCCCACCCATAATTTTTTATTAAAATCTGTATTAAATTTGGTTTCACTTCAGCTCAAACTAAGCATTGTAAGTGACACGCGGTAATTATGAGCAGCCATGATTAAAATAATTGATTGAGAGCGTAAACTATGAACACAGTACCAATACAATGTATTTATATCATTTTATTAAGTCTGATTTAAAAAAAAAAAAAAAAAAACAATGTAAAAATAATGAAATAATAAAGGACTCAATAATTCTAGTGGTTGGAAGTTACATTAAACCAGGGGTGGGCAAATTCAGGTCAAGTCAGGTCACATTTATTTGTATTGCCATTGATCACAAAATATCTAAAAGGTTACAATGATACCATCCCCTGATCTGAAACCAACGTGCAGGCAAGGAAAAACTCAAAACCTCAGCTCGAGGAAAATAAGAAACCTTGAGAAGGGGCCTCACAAGTGGTAATCCTCCTAACAGGATAACCAGGGTGCAATAGATTTAGCATTGGGTAACAGTACAAATTACAGCACGTGGGGCTTTTTAATTGGGCCCTCTAAACGGAAATGGTAAAAATATGATTATGGATAAAGAACTAAATAGAAAAATAAAGTACTACTTTTAAAATAGTTTTCCTGGTGCCAGCGTTGTACCCATTGTCCCTTTTCTTGTCTAGTATAGAATACCATAGCATTTCTGAGCTGAACGAAGAAAGGCATTGTGGGAAGTAATTTTGCAAGTTGCATATCCACATTGTCGTTATGCCTTGAAACGCTAATAGCAGACCGCCGGCTTCTATGACATCAACTAATAGGTGACAGAAATCTTAGACGCACAAACACTGCAAAGTTTAAATTTTATGGGCATGTGAAATAATTTGTTGTTTTTGTCGTTTAGTCTGGAAAAGACTTTAAAGAGAGGCTTAAAAAAATTGTATACCACACGTAACGTCATAAAGCAGAGGAAGCTGTATCCCGGGGTCTACTGTACAATGATAAAAAAACCATGGTGGAGCAATTCATTGTCATCTCAGATTTCTGCTGGTTGTAAAATGTTGGTTGCCTAGTTCAGTAATAGGAAAGCTTTACTACATTTTTTTTTAAAAGTCCCCCTACGCCCGAACAATAAATCAAACACATATTTTATAATACTACTACTGAAATACTGCAGGCATACTACAAAAAAAAAAAACAGTAATACCACAATAAAGAATTACTACTATAGAAATGCTACTACTGTAATACTACAAAAATGATATGACGTAAATACTACGAAAATACTGTGAACGTAATATTACAGAAACACTTCAAAACCAAATATAAAATTAAGTGCTTAAAGCAGGGCTTTAATATATTACCGTATTTTGCTTTTGAAAGGAAGCAAAATACCGGTACTCCAGAAAAGCAACACAAATACCACTACAGTATTGCTATAATAAAAACTATTACATAAATACTTCTACACTAATGCAAACTATGGAAGTACAACAAAGATACTGCCACAGAAATACCACTACAGTAATTAAACAAAAAAAACTACAGAAATACTACAAAACTAAATATCAAAATAATTGCTTAAACAGGGACCTCATATATGTTTACTTTAATTATGGAAAGAAAACAATAATACTACAGAAATTCTATGAAAATACTACCATGGATACTATAATAAATTCCACTAAAGAAATACGACTACAGAAATACAAGTGTTGTAATAATACAAAAATGCAATTCCAGTAATATAATAAAAATACTCCAGAAATACAACAAAACTAAATATCAAATATTTTTTTTATATATTTTTTCGCTTATTCTTAATTCTGAAAAATACTACAGAAACTCTATGAAAATACTACCACAGTAATACTATAATAAATTCTCCTAAAGAAATAGTACTAAAAAAATACAAGTATTGTAATACTACAAAATATGACTCCAGTTATATAGTGAAAGTCCTAAAGAAATACAACAAAACAAAATATCAAATTAAGTGCTTAAAACAGACCTATTATTTTGCTTTAATTCTAAAGGAAAAGAATACTGCACTCTGTAAAAATACCACAGTATTATGATAAAATACCACCTAAAGAAAAATACAGTACAGAAATACTGCAATAGAAATATTACCAAAATACTACTACAATAAAAGAAACACCGGTTGTAACATGCTGGCTGCCTAGTTCAGTAACAGGAAAGCTTTTCCATGTTTTACTTTGAAAATCTACAGCACTTCAAGAAATTATACACATATTTTATAACACTCCCCTACCCTGGCGCAATAATCACTCTTTTTTTTGTAAGCGATTACACAAGACGACTACTAACAACTATCGATCCTCAGAATGTTTTTTTCTTTTCAGGGAACAGATGCACTTTTTGTCTTTCGCTGTATATCGTATTTATATCTATCTGTTACGGAACAAGCCCCAAAAACGGCCTCGTGTGGGTTACTACTGACTTTGCTGCATGAATCACAATCGGTTAGCGATTTGTATCGATCTCCGCTCACGATTTTACGAAAAAAAAACTGCTTCAATCGATCACTGTACACAAACTGTCATTGTGCTTGTCGTTTCGCTGTAAAAGCTTGTCAAGTTTAAGGCAATAAGGAAAGATGAGGCGTTATGTACTGCTGTTTTTGCCTTACATTAAATGTAAATATATACCTTTGTTTACGACTTTTTGCGACCTTCCTGCCAAAATAAGCGTCGTCATAGTGATTTGTGTCTCGGCCATTAGGACCGTTTTTTTAACCAGTGTGTGCTGCAGGATATTCCCCAAATTTTTGAAGTATCTTGGCTTTCCCAGGGATAAGTGGTGTACCTCTAACATTCATCCACAGCAGTAGGTCGCAGCAAATTACTATTTTTCTCTTAGGGGACACCAACTTGTTTGAATCTGAGGGCCACTGATTAGTTTGAAGGGCTATTAGGTGGATTTGGATTCCTAAAATAACGGTTCAGGCAGGAGAAATTCACTGTTATGAAGTCAAAAAGAGTGACATATATGAATTGTGTAGATCCAAGGAGAAAATATATGTTGGGGCAGCGGGGTGGTTCTTTGTAAAACCCATTATTGGTCACAGAAGTGCCAGTTGTGTCTGGGGATCATCTTAGCTCAGTTAGCCTGTTCTGGTGCAAGCTAGCTGTAGAGAAGAAATATCCACAGTGATTGAGCCTCGCAAAATTTAACCTATTTCATGCAAGCGACTTGAGGCTAAATTTAGCCAAAATTATCGACTTATCAATATTGAGATGAACATACTTCCTCTATACCAGGGGTGTCAAACAGGCGGCCCGCGGGCCGGAAGGGGATTGAATCCGGCCCGCGAGGCTAAGGGAAGCACAAGAGAAAAATGAGCTGCAGGTTGAAATATTTCCACTTGGTGTTGCCAAAGCCAGGTGCCTCTCACAAAAGCTGTACTTGTATTTCTTTCTTTATCTCTCTCTCTCTTCCTCCCTTTTCTTTCACTATCTCTCTCTTTCACTCTTTTTGTTCCTCTTTGCCTCTCTCTGTCTTTTTACCTTATTTTGCTCTCTTCCGTTTTTACTTTTTTCTCTATTTTTCTTTCCCCTTTTCTTTTTCTCTCCTCCATTCTCTTTCTCTTTGGATTTTTCTTCCTGTCTCTTTCCCTCTCTCACTAGTTCTTATCTCACATTCTTTCTCTCTCTCTTTCTCTTATTTCTTTCTCTCTTTTACTTTCTTTCTGATCTACCCTAGAGAATATTTGTTCTATAGTGTGGCCCCCCAAGTTAAAATGAGTTTGACACCCCTGCTCTGGAGGCTTCTCACCATTTTAACTACCGGCCTATTTTGATGCCTGTATGATTTTACCAGGTTTCCAATTATTAGAAATAAAATAGGCCCAGTCAACCGCTAAAACTTCAGGCCAGTTAGAAATTAATTTCCTAGAAAACCAGAGCTACTCAGGTGTTCCTAGGGGGCCACCTGGTACCCGTGGACACCAGGTTGGAAAACCTTGCATGATATACTAATTATCTGCTCACGAGGTAGTACTGGGAAATATATTTAACTTCTTTTGTTTGATGAAGCTGTTTAAGATTGCTCCGGAAAAAAATAAGTGAAAGTATTGCACATAATAAAAATGATTAGAATCAGAAAATGATTTTCTTATTTTAAAAAAAAAAAAAAAGTTTAGTACAGTCAGATCATTTAACCTAATTTTAAGAATTGTTTCTTTTTTTTCCAGAAAATAGAGTTTAAAATGAGTAAAACAGTTTAAAAATATAGTCAGGGTTCGTACAACCTATATCTACAATTTTCATGATTTTTTTATCATGCGTGTGCATTTGTCAAGACATAATTTTTAGATCTTGAGTAACTCGCGAATATATATATTAGACAAATCTTTCCCCATAAGGGTGTTGGGTAAAAATGATAATATGCATTTTCAGTTACAAGTTACCACTAGGAAATGCTACCTTCATTTTTTGCATGGCCGATGATAAATGTCCATAATGGATTTGTAACGCTAACACTAAAACACCTTTCATAGTGTCGTTTAGGCGTAGCATGCACCTGTCCTCTGGGGCACAACCCGTAGGTGGCGATGACGCTTCATAGGACAATGCCATACAAACAAATACCAGCTGCCGTTAAAAAAGAGGGAAAAAGAAATGCAAAGGCTAAGAAGTCACCACAGAGCATGGTCAGTGTCATTTTTAAAAAGACTTGTTCACAAACATGGCAACCATTTCAAGCATGGACAAGCACTTCACCCAAAATTCAAGCACTTTTCAATAATTCAAAGTTCAGGAAGTGTGACTTATTCGTTTATTCACAGAGGAAAGATTCTTTACAATAATGTAACATAAATATCAGAAACATAGAAAAATTGATGGAATACCAAAGGAAATAATGGATAGGATAGACAATGATTACTGTACGTTGGACCCCATTTCCATAAAGAGCCATTACACAGCACTGTCAACAGTAATACAAGTCCCTTTTTCCATAGATTGTAACAAAATGTGATTTTAGATGTAAAACCTTTCCATGAACTGATACACAATGCTAGAAAATTGTTTGGCATACTCATCAAGTTTTTCAAGGTAAGATCGAGAGGTTCTTCATTTGCAACGGAACATCACAACCTCAAACTGTCAGTTCCATTCATACATAAAACCTCAGGAACAGTGTGTATTATTTATCGCCTACCACTTTAAAAAAAAAATATCTATCAATTTTAAACATAAGCAAAGTATGCTATCAAATACACTTGCATGTTTTTTTAAAAGACAATTTGAGATATTTGCATTTATTTTACACATCATTAGACCCGTCCAAATAATTGTGTGTTCGTGCTACTCCGGATATCTGGGGAAAAAAGTTAGGGAAAGGCTGGGCCAAAAAAAAAAAATGGTGCGGTTTGGTGGCTTTGAGTCACTGTAGTATGTATTCTTCCTTGTGCTTTTTAGCACTTGTTTTCAGTTGCACAATACAGCGACACCTAGTGATCAAATAATACACACTGTACCGTTAAGGACACATTGAAATCAAAATGTCTTAGTGTATTTGTCGAATAAAGTCGGTGTAGGGGATTATCGAATTTCCCACAACGGCAATGTGTGTGTGTGTAGTTAAATATAACAAAATACTGCCGTCGTCTCCAAAAGTTGTTTGTCAGTTATCTAAATCAGGGGTGGGCAAACTACGGCCTGTGGGCCACCTGTGGCCTGTCAGTCTTTTTATTCCGGGCCCACCAAACGAAAATGGTAAAAACACTAGCGTGATATATATCGCATATTTCACTTTTTTGGGGGCCAAATTGAGATTCTTGCCTAAATCAGCTTCCCATTGCAAAGCTGTAGAAGTTCTCAAGTCGGTCAACCAATCCATATCGCAGATTACCAAAACAAACGGCCTAAAAATGATGTTATTAGTATGAGAATATGGTAAAAAAAAGCAGCGACTTTTTTCCCCCAGCTTTCAACCCTGTGGCTTATGCAACGGATGCAGCTAATTTATGCATTATTTCTAACGGCCGCCAGGGGCACTAGAGCAGGTAAGAGTGAAACAGTTGGATTATATGTGTCCAAGAAGACCAAAGCTTAATGTAACTTCTTGCTTTGTGCATGAATAAAACTAGCATGAACAGACTCTCATCGTGGAAAAGGTGTCAAAGGAAAGCAGAGAGCTAACTACCGTATTGGGAGTAATTTTACAAGTCTGTTTGTTTTTAAACTGAATTAATGTGCCGAAACAAACGAATTACAGGAAGCACAGTCCGACAGAGGAGAAATATTTTGGGGGGGATTTCTCTTGACTGTCGGCATTATCGTATGTTTTGGAGTAAGTATTTCACACAGTTGGATTTTATGGATTGTCCTTCGTGTCATGAAGCCATTTTTGCGGACCTTCAAAGGAGTTGAGGACGACCTGGGTACGTTATGCCGGCTTTATAGTTTCCAGGTATCATGTTTCAGACAGATCGTGATATTTCTCTCATGTGTCGATCCAAAGAGTTTAAGCTATCCGATTATATGCGGCGTGAAATATTTCAGTGACATAGTACAGACTCATATTTCCTTTTCAATCGAAAGTCCGTTAAGGGGTTAAGTTACCGTATTTTATTAAAACTCTGTACCGTCTTTCTTAGTAAATATCTCATGTTTCAATGTGGGGACATGCAGCTTATAGCCAGGTGCGGCTTATATTCCGAACCTTACAGTAGGTCCCCTTATAAATAAATTTTTGAAAAATCATGACGCATTTATTTTCAAGATTTAAAACGGCAACTTGTTTTTCTGATGCACTCCCTCAGTGTTGTCTTGCGGGCTGGATTCAATCTGTTGGCAGGCCTGATTTGGCCGGCAAGCTGCATGTTTGACACCCCTGTTTTACATGAATAAAATGAGCATAAACTGACCCTGATCATGGAAAATGCGGCTTATTGTCAGGTGTGGGTTATGTAAGTAAAAATGTTGTTTTTACTTTAAACATGTTTTTTTTTTTAATATATACAACAGGATCAGTTTACCATACAGGCCCTAGAATTAGTTGATCTCAGTCCTTTTATGGTATAATAAAACATTAAAATCGGCATCTATTTGAGGCCAATTCCAGTTCAGTTGACAAGAATTGTTTTGTTCCTGTTGTACTATTGCTCACATCTTAAAAACCTATTCCATTTCATTTTTTCTCCCAGTACTGACAAACACATATAAGGAAAAGACTAGATCTCAAGCACTCATTTGGCCTCACGTCTTTCTCCCTTTGTTCCGGCCTCACCTCGCATGGACGCCTCAGGCGCCGCCTACGAGCAGAAAAATCAAACGATGACTTTCGGGTCGATTGCGAGTTATTCCGCGGCGAAACGCTCGGCTTACCTTCGCCCCCGTCGGTGAGCACGAGCGCCTGGAGGATATCCGAAAGGGAGACGATGCCCTTCACCACATCTCGCTCGTCCACCACAACCAACCTGTGAACCTTGTAGACACACGTTTACCCTCAAACAATATTGCGGCAGCCCTTAT
The DNA here is from genome assembly GCF_059441175.1 of Urocampus carinirostris. Classification (NCBI taxonomy): domain Eukaryota; kingdom Metazoa; phylum Chordata; class Actinopteri; order Syngnathiformes; family Syngnathidae; genus Urocampus; species Urocampus carinirostris. Next base: position 25,036,188 of record NC_142354.1, read on the forward strand.
CCTTTTCAAGATTTGTCTTTATAATTTGTTGGCTGTTCATATCAGCATTTTTGGTTAAGTATATCATACAGGAGACAGAGATATTAGTGAAACGAAATGAAAAGGAAGGACAGTGTTTTTCAACCAGTGTATCAGGGCACGCTACAGGGTTCCTATACCATTTTCATGCCAAATTCAAGCACTTATTAAGGACTTTCTCCAGTAACGTTAGAGGTGAGATCGGGTGGAAAATCCAGCCCGACCTGACCCGAGGGTATAAAAGCCTGAACCCGCCTGAGCCTGACAGATTAACTTGATTAGAGAAACCCAACCCGACAAAAACCTGAATTTTCACTTTTTATCTGTGGGGAGTAAAATGGACTTTTCCAGTCTCCGACAAGTATCACCACACTCCTGAGGTGCGCAGTATGCACGCTTCACTGACTACCTCGAAAACGTGGTATTTTCCATTTCTGACAATAAACTGGTTGTGCAGCTTCTCCACGAAGAAAAGGAAACGTAGAACACATGATCAGTGGATAAAAAGAAAAATCAGTGATTGACAATTTATGCCTGAACCCGGACGGAAATTCGGGCTGGGTTCAGGTCCGGGCCCAAAATCATACCTTTAAGTACCATTAAAAGGCGGAATACTGGGCTAAATAGGGCTGCATTTACCGAAATCAAATCGATATTGTGATGTGATATAGAGCGATTGTATAATTGCAAGATGTTGCACATTTTTAAGGGCTTTAAAAGCTAATTTCCCAAGTTCTACAGTACCATTAAAAGAAGAAATCCAGTATAGATCATGTATTTTGCAGAGCCACAAATAAATCTACGTTTCACATATGCGATTTTTAATCTTGCAGGTGTATTCATCTAGACCAGTGATTCCCAAAGTGGGCGGTACCGCCCCCTAGGGGCAGTGGAAAGGTCTGGGGGGAGTGCGGTGAGGAAGAAGAAGGCGGTGCCAGTTCAAAGTCGAGTCAGAAGTTTGAACGTAGCGCGGTTGTGAAACCGCAAAGCACTGCGGTTTTTCAAGGTTTTGTAGCGAGTGATTGAGTTTTGGCCAACCACAATTGTAACTGTTCGAGTTTTAAAAGCGCCGACCAATCAGAGGCAAGTTTTAATAATAGTACAAGCCAATAAACGCGATTTAAAGTTTGCAAGCGCCACACTATGTCACACCCACCGTGTGAGCTCATTGAGTGTCATGGAGGACTCTGTGAACATAGTCCCAGAGTCAACAAACGAGAAGGAAACGAAGCTTGCACCGAACAAGAGCGGTACACGACTTGTTTTGACCTATTTTGGTTTTGACGAAGCGGACGTGGAACAGAAGAAAACGCCCGTTGCAAAATTTGCTTTTGCATAATCGCTAGACTTCACCGGGGAGCCAAGGGGGCGCCAGCCTGCAAAAGTTTGGGAACCATTGGTCTAGATCTTGAGTTAATCGTGAACATATTTGTGGATCTGACTATCACGTATGTATGTATATATATATATATATATAAATGTATTTATTTTTTTTAGACAAATTTCACCCCATATAGGTGTTGGGTCATAAAAATGGTAATATGTAGCTTACATTTTCAACTGCAGCTAGTTTTTCCCTTTACAATTTACCGCAAGGAAACGCTACATTCATTTTTTGCATCGGCCAAAATTGGTGCATAAGCCTGCACCTGTCCTCTTGGGCGTGACCCATAGGGGTGATGATGCTTCATAGAACAATGCCATACAAACTAATGCGAGCTGCTGTTAATCTTGAGGAAAGAAATGCAGTGGCAAAGCAAAACCACCAGAGAGCAGGGTCTGTGTCATTTTTAAGAAGACTTGTTGAGAAACATAGGTACAATTAAGGCATTTACAAACACTTCACCCAAAATACAAGAACTTTTTGATCCTTGCAAACAACATTAGAATTTAAGCATTTCAAGCACCTGTATGAAGCCTGTAAATATATTTAACTCAAATTAGTGATCCAAACAACCAATGATTTTTGAAGCAGGTGCCCAAACCTTTTCATACAGCAGTACTTAACACTGCGGAAATCCTCCATTGACCTTACCTCAGCCTCCACCAGTCTGTTGATGATGGCCTCCAGCGTTTCGTGGCGGTTGCAAGTCAGAACCCCTTCGAAGTACTGAGAACGGTGCTGAAGGGCTTTTGTCACAGTCAAGTCCAAGTTGTTGTAAGTCTTTTCTGCTGCCAGGTTCTGAGGAGAAAAACAATTCCTACTAAAAAATTGACCCGCTCTCACATTGAGAAGTATTATTGCGGGTGGGATCTTTAATCTCCATCAACCTCGACTAATGTTAAAAGGCTCTTACCGAAGAAATACAAATCCCTAAATCCCTCCTCTGCTTGCATATTTGAAACGATTTTGTTTTGGAATTTCTAAAAACTGTATGTGCTGGACAAAACTATAAGGATATAAATAGGACTGCAAGTAGGAAATAATTCATGTCATTATGTTACATGATAACTGTCGATATTACATGACTTCAAATCAGGAAAACGAATATTTAGACGGCTGTACACTTACAATGACATCAAATTTCGAGTAAATATCCACCACTCGACCTGCAAAAAAGAAAAGGTGACAGTTTAACGAAAAAGGAAACAAAGTGTACTCTACTATTGCATGGATGTGATGTAAGAAAATTGCATTTTTAATCTCAGGACCGTTAGCTAAATGCTAAAAACTGGTGACCAGGCTGAACAATTGAAACAAGATTTCTGTCTAAGATTATTGGAAAAAAAACATGTAATTTTCGTGGTTCTTAACATATTTACAATCAATGAAACATTATAACCTATAAATTACCCAAAGTGATAGCTAGCACAAAATTATTGTATTTAAATTAAAATAAAAAATAATTTTATAATAATACAATTAAAATGACTCAACCATGCATAATTCTTAATTCGACTCAACCTGTTTTACTTTAACAATAAACCAGATATGATTCAAACAAATGGAAAATGTACATGTAATGTAACGCACTGTATATAACTGGCATCTTTATGTAAATTTGTTTCCCCGTTTTATTGTATACATAATTAACCCTCATTTTTTAGCATAACTCCTTCCAAGATGTTTTTTTTTAAAAACAATCTGAAGCAAATATTTCACTATAAACATTCAAGTAATTTAAAACACTTGAAAATGTACTAGAGAGATCAATGCAGCGTTTTATGACATCAGTCAAATACTTTTTTTCTGCTCATGTTCATAAATTTAATGTTCGTGATTAGCGGACATCTGGTACATGAACTTCAAACTCCTGACTCCATGTTGTCCAGGTCACATGTTTTTTGATCATGTGGCCATTTCGAGATGGCGACTACCACAGAGTCAAGATAGACTACAAAGACTACTTTTACTTCTGCGTCAAAAGGAGGAGAGCACTTTCGACATCCTTATAACAAACAATGTTTGGAGTATATCGGACAAAATTGCATTTACTTGTCATTGTTCCTCGAGGATTAAAGGGAACTCCAGAGACTGGACAATGGATATTGAAAGAGACCTGTAGCGTACAAATTTCCCTGCTGTTTAAGTTGGATATATAAATTGAGACCATTGTTTGATTTGCAGGTGAAGAAATACTGTGACTTTATTCAATATATGCTTTTTGAATATATCTTGAATAAAGTACCATCAAACCTACTGTTTTGCTCTTAGTATAAAAAATATGAATAATGTTGGCAACAACATCGATCCATTTATCTTCCAGAAGGGTGTCTAAATGCTTTCAGATGCTGACATTGCAGTGTTTTGTATTTAGAGCGCTTACACTGAGGAAATGAGCAACTTGCCACTTTCTCATGTGAATTTTGCGACCGAGTGCCAAAATGATCAAACATGTTTGGCCATTTTCTTTAAAAAGTTGCCGTGCAAAATCCCGGATCGGCAAGGGCGTCCTATGCAGATGGTGCCAGTTGTGTTGGTGATTTATGCCATTGTACACACTATTTGAGTAAAGGGAAAAAATAGCACTCATATAAATGCTGGCCATGTTTAGCACATCTCAGATGCATTACTTAGGTGAACCATGTTACTGATTTTGGTACAAAACATTCAGTTGCTAAGTAACAGCGTCCAGCTTTACCCTTTGACATTCAACACAGACTATTAACCTTTGTCATCCACCACAGGGAGAGCAGACACTCTCTGCTCCACAAAAATCCCCAGCGCCGTGTACAAGGGCGTATCCGTGCGCACCACCGCTATGTTCCGGAATGTCCCGATGTTGAGCTCTTCCAAAGTTTGACTCAGGAATGTCGGTTTTGGCATCTCCGATATCTGCAAAAAACAACCGAGCCCTTTCGTCAAGTGAGGCAAGGGTAGATCATATCAAATACAGTAATCCCCTCGCTGCATCCCACTTTACTCTATCACGCTTTCGCTACTTCCCTGATTTTCACTGTGAATTGTGTTTTGCATTCTGATTGGCTAAACGGTCCCCCCGCCCCTTTTCTCCCTGTTTCTCAATAACACTGTACACATGCCTAACAAAGGTTGATTATTCTACATTACATACACACAAATCTTTATCAATTTTGAGTTTCTCTAAAAGCTATCATAGCAACACAATGCTCTGAACCCATAAAAGCACCATAAAGCATAGAAAGATGCTTTCTATCACAAAGTTTGACTTCTACATATGCTAAAGGGAGCATTTTTACACCACATTTTTGTTCTCCAATAGCGTCCACATGACGACAACAAATTATGATCTGAAGTAAAAAGTAGTGTCCTGAAAAAAAATCCACCCCTCAATAGTGCAGTATAGCGCAAGATTATTTTTTAAATTATAATTTGAGAGTACGGAAGATATTCTAAAAGTACTGTACTTTATAATTGTTTTTTTCAATCTGTTAAACAAATGATTTAGCTAGGTAATAGGGTTTGTTCTTTGGTTTCAATGTCTCATCTCATTAGCTGCACCGCTTATCCTCAGTAGGGTTGCGGGGGTGCTGGAGCCCATCCCAGCAATCATCGGGCAGTGGGCAGGGGACACCCTGAACTGGTTGCCAGCCAATCGCAGGGCACACGGGGACAGACAACTCACTCGCTCATTCACACCTAGGGACAATTTGGAATGGCCAATTCACCTGAAATGCATGTTTTTTGGAATGTGGGAGGAAACCGGAGTGCCCGGAGGAAACCCACGCAAGCACGGGGAGAACATACAAACTCCACACAGGAAGTCTGGAGCTGGATTTAGAATTAAATAATTAAAAACATAAAAGTTTCTACTTCGAAGGTTTTGTCTCTCGTGGTTCCTTTTTGAAACGCAGCCCCTGTGAAAAACAAGGAAATACTGTACAGTGATACATCAGTACTCTAGTGACTATATTACAAAAAAAAAGTGTTTGACAAAAAAATATTTGAGTTGTTTCAAACACAATTTTTAAATTTGGTGGGTAGCATCATTTGAGGAGATTGTAAGTCAGACAACACGTGGGAAATTGATTGCGATTTGGTTTGTTTAATTGCCCTTTATCACCTACAATAATGGGTCCTGGTAAGGAAGGAAAAGACGAAAACAGCGGGAACAATAGAGTTGAAGAAGAGAATTATTGCGAAATGGGAGAAGAGTATACCAGTGTCTGCCATTAAAGCACTGCTCAATGGTAGAGAAAATGGTTTCAAAACGACTTTTGCATTTTTGTTAATGTTTATCTTTCTTATCGACACATTTTAAGTTAAAGTACATGTTTAAAAAATATTTTGGGTATTTATGGTTGTTTAGGTACACCTTTACGAGTATTTTAAAATGTTATTTTGGAATAAGTGGGACTGTATAAAAAGAAACATAATCATTTTATATTGGAAAAATGTTTCGGTACTCAAACAATTCAGATTTTGATTACCGATTATGGCCGCGTACCGATGTATCACTGCACACGAGACCCTCCCAAAGCACACACAAGATGCTGATTGACTTCTAATTTGTTCTAAAAAAAAACTTACAAAGAGCTTCAAGAATTTGAGAATGCGCTTGTGGGTGAGGATGTAGAGCGTGTTTCCTGTCAGGGGGTCGATGACTGGCAGCCTGTGGATCTTGTTCTTGAGCAGTGAAGATACAGCATCGTACAAACTGAAATGAAACCAGGGAGAGGAACATAGTTTGCATTTTATGATTGGAAGATACAACTTATCATTTCAGAAAAGCTTAAAACATCAGCAAAAGCAGGGTTTGACGATGTGACTAAATCACTCGCGCATGCCAATCGTTTTTCAACTGTAGGGTTAGTAGAAAAAAATTATAAAAATTTGCTTAAACAGCGCAGGTGTGTTGAGTAATACAACACAGTATGCAAATATGGTCATGCTGTATCTCAATAAATAGTGCCATCAAAACCTTTGCAATTCCACCAATTTTAAAAGACATAATTGCACCACAGCTATTGAGGCCTATAGTTGTGTGAAGCCCTGAAAACTACAAAAAAAACACACCAAAAATCAACTTATTGATTGCAGTGGCTCTACACACTAACTAGAGGTATGGGTGTGAGTAAATTAGCAACGTAGCAAAGGATTTGGTTGTAACATTATTTGTGTCGGGCAGCACGGCGGCGCAGTTCTGAGGTCATGAGATCGAAACTCCTGTGTGGAGTTTGCATGTTCTCCCCGTGCTTGCGTGGGTTTTCTCCGGGCACTGCGGTTTCCTCCCACATTCCAAAAACATGCATGTCAGGTTAATTCACTGGTCCGAATTGTCCCTAGAAGTGAATGAGCGAGCGAGTTGTCTGTCCCTGTGTGCCCTGCGATTGGCTGGCAACCAGTTCAGGGTGTCCCCTGCCCACTGGCCGAAGATAGCTGAGATGGGCTCCAGCACCCCCGCGACCCTACTTAAGATATGTGGTGCAGATAATGGATGAATAGATGGATTATTTGTGTCAGTACAGCATCATTCCACAACCCAAAAACAGGCCAGGGACCACCAACGGTGGAGTTCACCATCTAGGGTTGAGTCCCCATTGGTGCCCTGACGACCCTGTCAGTTAAAAGATTCGTGAACAGCACGATCGTATTAATACATTTGTTCTGTAGGTCTACTGTTTTAATGTGACTCAAAAATAATTATAATCAAAATCTGAGACACAATATTTTCCTATATACATTTGGTTACATTTCCAGATATATTTTTGCAGTTTTGAGCCACAAAACACTATATAATATTCTAAGTATCCATGCATTTTTATGAATTATCTTCAAACGCCAATAATGTATTACAAACAAATCACCCAATTTCCATTGGAGGCAATTTCAGTCAAAACAATTTAAAACAAACCTGGCATTAGGTGATATGCTAACCAGGGGCTTGAAAGAGTCTTGAAGATATAGCTCTGTAAAAAAGCACAAACAAAAACATGAACAGAAATAACACGGGAAGTGTGGAAGTAATGAAAATATTGGAACATCAGTATGAACCATACCTCTCCATGTTTCTATTTTGTGCTCTTCCAACTCGTAAATTTGCACCTAAATATTTTTGATTAACAACAAAACAATAAATTGATCAATTATTGATCTCCTAATATACCAAATATAACCACACCTCCATAGAGACGCTGTCCTCCTTATGAACGAGATAGTTCCGGACGATCGTTCGTAAGTTGAATTTGTTAGTATGTTCCTTCAGTGCTTTATTTTGTAAGGAATATATGTTTAAGGTTTTTATAAGTATGTTTAAGGCTTGTATAAGTAACCTTTATTGTTTTGTACTCAAAAATAAACATTTCATAAAATAATATGCTCTATGAAGATAAATAAAATTAAGTGTAAGTCACTTTTGGAAGATGCGCTTCAAGAGGTCCTCCTCCGTGTAGAGAGTGGCCAAAAAAGCTATCCAACCATTTTATCAACCGGATCAAGCTTTCTTATTCCACTTTCATTTCAAAAGAAATGGCTCGCATCTTCTTTACACTTTACACCAATTATATTGAATGGATCTGGTCCGGATATTTTTCGACATCCCGTAAAAAATGTTCGCATTGACCGTTTTTCGTCAGTCGGATGGTCATAAGTAGGGGAGCGTCTGTATATATTATCCTACCAGAGGTGATTTATAGTAGCGATGAAGAATGTTAATGAAGTCTGTGATAGTTAGCATGCCTGCAAAAAGAATCAAGCCATTTTTGTTTTCTTTTAAGCAACCTCAAATTACGGTACAAAATAATCTTACCAACAAAGCACTGCTTGTTACTATCCCATAAAGGAGCTGCTCTCACTCCATTGGAAACAAGGGCAAAAAATGCCTTCTTGACCTGGAACATGAGAGAGACGCAATATTTTTCAATGTTATAAATTCTCCTTCAGTCTCCGACCTGTTTTTATTGTCATGCATTCCTAAAAACGTTTTGCTTAAGAGGGGGTGATTCTAAAGTTGGCAATGAGTTGCAGAAACATTTTCTTGTGTTTTTTTGCCATTTAAGCCAAAATGGGTTTAAGTATAACTTAATTTCAGTTCCACTTTAGTTTATGGTTAAACATTATAACAAACCTGAAGAGATGTGTCAAAAACAACCAATTTGGAGCTGGTGGGCACAAGGTCATAACAGCGATGGGACTTCATAAACCTGGTGTACACATTGTGCTCTGGGTCTGAAGGAAGGTGCAAGACAGGTGAGAAACTTTTCGAATATCATCATTCGGAAACTTTGTATCCTACCCTCAATGAGGGGATCTTTTTTGTTTTCAAGATCTTCGATAGTTGCCGGAATCTGAAAGAAAAAAAAAATCGAAGTAATTTTTAAATAATAATAATAATATAATAATTTCCTTGTATTGTCATTCTGTGTAACAATGTACACAGAACGAAATGTCGATTACACCTGACCCGTTGTAGCGAGCCGATGCAGCCGCAGCCAACAGAGGGCGCCGCCGACCACTTTTTAAGTCTTAGGAATGACTCGGCCGGGGCGCGAACCACCGACCTCCCAGTCTACTACAGTGATACAGTAATTCAGCTCAATTAATTATCTTATACGGCTAGATGTACCATGGAAATTTTGAATTTTGGCAAATTCCCCCTTTTTCAAAAAAGAAAATGAAGCTTATAGACAGCACAATTTTAAAAACTATAAAAAAAACTATTTTTTAATAAATGTGTTAAATCAACAACATTCTTTTAGATTTTGCTTTGGATTCATCCAAACCCCGTGACATACCACATCAGACCTGCCAAATATGGATTACTACGTATATCAGAACAGATTAAGAGAATGTTATCACTTGAAAAATAACTGCAAACAACAAAGTAGCAATTATTAATACCTTTGTTCTATAAATATGAAATGAAAGTAACTGTTTAATATTTGTAACAATCAACAGATTTGTAACAATCAACATTTAGAACACAAAAATTGCCATTGGTCATTTTTTTCCCCGATTTTTGTAGTTTTTAAAGAAAATGCATATTTTGTGATTTACTTGAAACTGGCATAGTAAACTCCTGAAGTATTTGGTAGCTCTGGCACATAAAATCTTCCCTCCTATACCTGCCTCTAAATCACAGCCAGAAACTGAGATGCACTGTGTTTGTTGACATACAAGGTACGTGGCTAAAGTGCAAAATCAATTGTATAAGACTGCCTCTTTAAATTTGAAGTGTTTGTTACCCCATTTTTTCCAGAACAATCCTAAATAATCAAATTGTAAATAGTCAGATACTGATACCACAAACTGTACATACAATTCCAATTCCTTGCTAAATAAATCTAAAGACATACTTTTAAATTACAACCCAGTATGTTCCCTAAATATTACATTTATGTATTGAAATTTAACTCTATCTTTAATTTCAGATACCTGACTGTTAAATGACCACAAGAAAACCAATAAAACTGGTATCACCTGCCATTTCAACTACCGATAACTTAAAAATAGGCAGGTACGGTACTGATACAGGTATCTAACATCGGTACTCACTCATCTACCAATTCAAATAAATATTTAACCTGTATACTGACCCTTCCTAATCACATGACATCATCCGGGCAACCCAAGTAGTGGCGGCCCTAGTGGTTTAGGTGTCAACCAGTATGCTTACCTCAATATTATTGTGATTGACATTGGAAAAAATGGCAATCATAGCTCTCGTATGGCCATCGTTAAACTTTCAGGCTTAGTTACGTCAACAAATGTTCACTGAGGTACAAACAAGACCCATACACGCTAGAAAAAGCAATTGATGTAAGGGTTAGGGTTGAAATAATACAATTTCTTGGACTTGTTTCAGCTGGCCAACAGTGCACTATCATCTGCAAGACGTTTTAGTGTGCCCCAGCAATCCCGAAAGGTGACATTGCCTTCATTCAGAAATTATTTCTGCCCTCCACTCACCGGATAAGGGTGCACTCCTTTCGGCCAGGCTTTCGGGGACAATTGGCTTTTTTTCTGAGCTCATATCAGCCGAGAAACAGCGCAATATTTTAGACTAATGTTTATGTCATGTTTGTCAAGTCATGTTTATTTGTATAGCCCTTAATCACAAAGAGTCTCAAAGGGCTGCACAGATCAAAGACCATTGCAAACTATTATTACAGACTATTATGACACCATCCCCTCATCTAAAACCTACATGAGGGCAGATAATACACATATTATCAACATAAAATATAGATTGTTCATATGCTATAGAGTAGAGGTGTGTTTTGAGCTTAGATTTAAACGCCGCCTCAGTGTCATCCCGGAGCCGATAACAATCCACTGAGCACCTGGTGGTCTCAACAATTTGTCGGCGATGTTTTATGGATGTCGGCAATTGATATCCACGAGCTTCTGTCAGATTAAGTGGTGTAACGCCAATGTATGTGTGGATAGAGTCCAAAGACTAACTTTCAGTGCTTTTTTGGGAATATACAGAAAATCAATAAAGGGGAGAGCCATGAGCCTCTGCATCCAATTTTACCAAGTACAAAAAAACAATGCCTTATACATTCATCTTTCATTTGAACATCCAACTAAATTAGCGTAAACCCGTGATAACATCAAACCAAGTCCTTGGGACCCAACTAGTATGCGTGTGACGTTGGTCAGTCGGTTTTCCATTCAGAAAAAGAATGTTCGAGCTAAATTTTTCACCAGATTAAAACAAGATTGTTTTGGCAGTAGACCAGGAGCCCTTTTCAAGCTGAGAGATACTTTTTGTGACTAATTAGCGTAAATTGCCCCCAGTCTGATATACATTTCTAAAATTAAAGCTTATCATGTTATCATTATGTTGCTGCTTTGTTATTACCAGGTTATTTCAAGTATGGTTAAACAGACTCAACCACTACAAAAACATTTTACTAGATAATCACAATGATCTAGCTCTTGTGAACTGGTTTAAAAACAGGTATGCATGCACCTCTGCAGTAGACGGTAAATGGTAAATGGTCTGCATTTATATAGCGCTTTTCAAGTCAATGAAGACCTCCCAAAGCTCTTTACAATGTATTTCACACTTACCCATTCACCAACACACACCAATAGTACACGCCTTTAAAACATGATCGCTGTTTCAGTCAATCTTCAGATCAGGGTTCACCAACGTGGTGCCTGGTGAGTAGCCCGTACGGACAACAGCCCATCAGTGATGGGTCATTGCAATTTTCTAAGAAGTATGATTTCTAACTGGCATAAGGAATCAGTGCCTTTAAATTCATGATCAATTCTTCCCTTTAACAAGGCAGATGTTGTAGTGATTGGCTGAGCCTGCTTAAAACCTACTTCTTATATGTACAACCCCATAATAACCTATTAGTAAGTAACATAGAAACAACAACGTGATGACATAATTGTTATTTTAGACCTGCATATAAAACGGATAGCACTCCGCTTAGAAAAGGTGAGTGACCCCCTGCTTTAGAAGACAATAAGACCATTTTATTGGCGTGTTTGTGTGTAAACAGTGATACGTTACCAAGATAACAACGTTTAAAAGAAAACCAACAAGGGAAAATGAAACTTGTTGCTTTGCTATGTTGTGCTTGGAACTCCAAGCTACTAAGGTTAGCATTGGCGAGTCGGTGCCTATCAACAATATTCCCCAAAAATACACAAACAACTTGAACATATTTTTCACTCAAAAAAAGTCAAAAGACATTAATATCACCCGCTGAAATTATATCATTTCACGGACAGCGTTGGTCAGAAGTGTCAGACAGCTAGCTCCGTCGCGATGTTGTTGGTTAGCATCGTTGCTACACTGTTAGCTTGTTTAAGACTTTTTACAAAATAATCATTTTTGAGATAATAAAAAAGTTATAAAGATCGCTGGTAGACTTACACACTCCATATTCCATTCGTAGTGTCGCGTTTCCTCCACAGACAGCCCGGGGTCGTATGACAAACAGTCGACTGCTCCAACTAATCCGGAGAGCAACCGGAGCGTTGCGAAAGGCTGGCAGAATTTTGCCTTATTACTGCTACGGCAAACGCAGAAGGTAAAAAAAAATCTGGCCCTGCATCAAAATGTAACGTTATGAATCAGGGATCATTAAACATTTTTTACTGAGAGCTACGTTTTTGTTACTGATTAGTAAGAAGGGTTAGGAAGTTTAAAATGTATTCCTATAATAGCAATATGTTATTACTACGTTGTTACTGTGTTATTACCAAGTTGTAGAATTGGGGTTAAAATTGGCCCGGTCAAACAAAAAAAAACATATCCCTTAAAGAAGAACTCCGAGTGATTTATAAATATCAATAATATGCATGTTATAAAATTGAATTTGGGAGACTCAATCATGTATTTAGACACACTGATCGGGTCAATTATTTCTCATGCCATTTAGAAATCAAATTTCCTAGAAAATCACAATGATCCACCTCTGGTCAAGTATTTTGAGAAAAAGTCTACAAGTTTCTCAGGTTTTCTTAAAGGGCTACTTGGAGCAAGCAAGCCCCGATTATATATTATAAAGCTGGGGACTCCATTTACCTGGGTGCCGCCGGAGCTAGGTTCTAGCTTTCGAGGCATGGGCGTAACCAACCCGTTTATGGCGGTGCTCAAGCACCCCCAAAATTTATAAAGTTTTAACCCCTCCGCCTTATATCTATTTATGTACTTATTTATTTTCATTAAAATGTAATATACACTTTTATTCTTAACACATACAAGTTTACAATACTTTTGACACAATTGTATTATTATTTTGTTGTAAGTCTATAGTCTGTACAGGCCTTTGAGACTATGTATTATTCAGTGCCTCCAAGTGGTAAAAAAATGAAATTCATTAAAAAAGTGTCTAAATAAATAGTAAAAATACATTAACTGTCATACAGATGTGCAGTTTTAAAATACTCTAAGGTCGAGAAATTTCTCTACATTTTACATGAACCTCACATAGAGATAACATAATTGCCACTAGTCACACTACAGATTACCGCAACATTTAGTATTCAAATAATGCACGGTCCCTTAAACTTTCTCATTAAGGCAGGGGCTTCAAACAATCATCCCAAGGGCCAGAAATGTCCCCTGGACCTCAAGTCTGAGACCGCTGTTTAAATGCATTAGGTTTAAACTATTGAATTAAAAAAACTGACAAAAAATTAAAACGCAAAATGATTGCAATAAAATGCATTAATATTGCAGAAAAGGCCATAAATTGGGGTTATAATGCAAATACCTGTCCAGTTAAGACACAAAACTATTCCTAAATACGAGTGCATTAAATTTGTTATATAGAACACAAACTGTCAAAACATATTTATAATTAATTGAACAATAGCAGCAAGCACCGGTGCATCTATGGATTGGAATAAAGATTTAGCTGAAATAAGCTACTTAGAAAATTATCAGCATGGGGTAAAAATAAAACACTACCACATCGAATGAGTAACAGATTTTATATACAAACTGTTTACAGCAAGATTTTTCATGAGCGCAGACCCTCCACGGCAAACTGCCATCCACGTTGTGCACACCCATACTATCGACACCCATGAGATCAATTTAACAGATGGAAGAAGAAACCCTGTAAGAGCACCTTTGGTCATATAGAGGAGCCAGACATGGGAGTTTACCAAGATATGTAAGGCACAAGACACAGCATCACCAGCCTCTCTCCGGTGTAGATCCGGAAATCTACTAGAGCAAAGCACTTAAAATAATTACAAACTAAGGGAAGAAAGACAAATTTGTCACATGTTTATAGTCCAAAGACCAGAGTTTCTTAAGGCAACAAGAGCCAAGAAAATTTAACTGCAAATATTGCAACTCAGGTGATAAATTCAGTTTAAACCCTTAGAAAAACCATCGAAATGAGTTGATATATTACTACTATGCAATACTAAACAGAGGAGCGCAAATAACCTGCAACATTAAAAACAAAAAAAAAAGCCTTTGTTAATAAAAGTAACGCACAGCGAAGGTCACCTGAACTAAATTGATCTGAAGTTTCCTTAATAGCTCCGCGACATGTAGATGAGGATAGCGGACTAATCTGCTGGGCAGAAGAGTGGCTGCATGTATAAATAGCTAAAAAGAAAAACTGGAAAAACATTAGAATGGAAAGTTGTGTAAAAGCTCGCAATAGAGCATCAAAGAAGTCCATCTCTGTAAGAAAAATCTAACACCACATTCAAAGCAATGTGAACTGGGGCCACTCAAAAAGACAAGATTATTTTGTCTCAACATCAGGCATTGACCAAAAAAAAAAAAAAAATCCATTACATGCTAAAGAAAGTTTTGGATACAGTGAATGAAGATCTGAGTTTTCTGGGCTAAAAATTATATCCACTCAAGAATATAAACAATGTCAGGCAAATGTCCAACAAAGGTGCTTCACTGCCTGAGTTTCTTTCGGTGAAAATGGTATTTCTTAATTAAAGATGGCGGCGCTTCCGGGTCTTTGTTGGTGAGGTCATCATTGGTATGCTGGTGGAGCTGTGCCTCCCGTCTTCAGCAAGTGACTTTTTTTGCGTGTCCCGAATGTGCTCTTACATCACAACACATTTCTTCTCCTCCGGCGGGGCGTTCCCGTCGGCTTTCTCCATCTCCAAAATAATTCTCTTGAAAACTTCCACGGCGGTCTGCGACAAAAGAGTAAAATTAAAAAATGAGTTTAAAAGTATTAGGGCTGCGACCATTAGTCGATGGTGTAATCGATAAAGCTAATACAGACGCTCCCCTACTTACGAAAAACGGTAGATACGAACAATTTTTTGGGGGATGTCAAAAAATATCCGGACAGTGCTGCAAGTTATTTTGTATTGTGTGCACCTTTTTCCAAGTACAGGACAGATGAGAAAATGGTTGGGACGCTTTTTTTCGGCCACTCTCTAACACAGAGGAGCACCTTTTGAAGCTTATCTTCCAAAAGTAAGTTACACTTAACTTTATTTATCTTAATATAACATATTATTTTATGAAATGTTTATTTTTTAGTACAAAACAATACAGGTTACTTAAACCTTAAACATACGTTTACAAACCTTAAACATACAAAATATAGCACTGAAGTAACTTACGAACAAAATCAACTCACGAAAGATCGCCCGGAACCTATCACAATGGTAAGTAGGGCAACGTCTGTAGTCCCCAATGAATTCCATTGTCGACTATTGTTGCGGAACACTTTTTCCAACAGAATGAGGCCTTTTACATAATTCTAATCTCTGCGGACTCGCTCGTGCATAATTGTGTCTCTTTCTTGAGCGGTAACAAAGAAATGATGACGAAACCTCTAGAGCAGGGGTGTCAAAGTCATTTTAACTCGGGGGGCCACACGATAGAACAAACATTTTCTTGGGGGCCGGACTAGTAGAGAGAAAAAAAGAGGAAGAAATGACAGAGAGAGGGAGAGGAATAGTGAGAGGGTGGGACAAAGAAAGAGAGAGAGGGAGGATGAAAGAGAGCAAGAAAAGAGAGAGAATGTGAGAATAAGATAAAAAGAAATAGTCAGTGAGGGGGAAAGAGAAAGAAATCAAAAAAGATTAAGAGGGACAGGGAGCGAGAGGAGTACGCGAGAAAGGGAAAGCAAGAGAGAGAAAAGGAAAAAAGGAATAAAGAGCAAAAGAAGGTAAAATGACAGAGAAAGACAAAGAAAGAAAAAAGAGACGGAGAGTGTGAGAGATAGAGAGAGAAAAAATGGGAGGAAAAGGAAGAACGAGAAAGAAAGAAACACAAGTACAGCGTTTGTGAGAGGCACCTGGCTTTGGCAACATCAAGTGGACATATTTCAACATGCAGCTCGTTTTTCTCTTACGCTGTGGGACGGATTCAATCCCTTAGCGGGCCTGATCCGGCCTGCGGGCCGTCTGTTTGATACCCCTGCTCTAGAGTTTGAGAGCATTTTAGCCTGGATATAGTGAATAAAGACTACTTACTAAGTTTTCAAAGCAGACCTTGCATATCATGGCAATACCTCTGTGATGCATGAACATTTAAGGAGAAAAGAAGTGGGACAGCCGAACTAAACTGAGTCTGACTCACCTCGGTAAGATTTAAGTAACATTCAAGCCAGTATAATTTTTGATCATATACATTTTATACGCTTAACTTTTGCTATAAAGAGAACTTGAGCGTTAGGCCAGACTGTGCCTGACAAACATTTTAACTAAACGCGTGAAGTCCGAAGAACATTAGTAGTAAAAAAATTAAAACAGTTTCGTTTTAAACTGTTGAGAATCGTTAAGTTCTTGTGTTACATATATTGCAGTTGACCACTGAATGAACTTCACAATATGCACAAACTGTATTTGTTTGATATAGTTATTACTGACTAAATTAAGGATAGATTGTTTGATTGATAAAGTCAAGCTCTAGTCTGCTCAACTTTAAATCTATAAGTCATTTTGTTTGTAGAAAAAAATTAAGTATAGAATGCCATTATAAACATATATACATTGTTAATAGGAAAAGAAGTATTGTGCATCTCTAAAAATGTAAAAAAAAAATTAAGTGGGAGGTGAATCCGTTGCTCTGAAAATGCTGGGCTACTAGTGATCCCAAGAGCCAAGAAGAAACGCGCAGGATCTAGAGCATTCTCAGCACACTTCTATTCTATGGCTTATGAATGACCTGAATTTTACGTTGACAATATCTGTATATTATTTGTTATTGCAACATCCATTGCAGCCTGGTCATCCTGGAAGGGGGATTACCTCATGTGCGGTCATTTATCAAGGTTTCATTTTCCTTATTTTGAGATTTTTTTCGTTTTTCCTTGCCCTCATGTAGGTTTCAGATCAGGGGATGGTTTGATAATAGTCTGTAGTTCGCAATAGTCTGTGGACTGTTTGAAACTCCTTGTTATTAAGGGCTATACAAATAAACCTGACTTGACTTAACTTGACTGTCCTACTGCTGCTAATAAGCGTGTCTTTGATTACATCAGTGGTTCGCAAATAGCGGGGCGCGAGGCTCCATTGAGGCGGGAGCGTAAGACTTAAGAACTGGTTTATAGGAAAAATAATGTCTACTTGATTTTTAATTTATTATTCATTTACCCGTCCCTAAAAAATTGACAGGTTAATTTCCAGATTTATTTCCCTACTAACCGAGCACTGTGCCTAATTGTTTTAGATAGGGTACTCTTATTGAATTTCTTACATATTCGCAGTATTTCCAATAAAATATGTATTTTTCATTGCATTTTCCCTGCTTATTATCATTTGCTACATAATAAAATAGACTTCATGCCAGATTTAAGAAAAAATGAATAGTTATCCGACTAATCGTTTCAATTGTCGTGACTATTCAACTGTTAAAATAGTCCTTAGTTGCAGCACTAGAAAGTATGCGGACTGCTTCAATGAGACGTGCGAAAAAGGGAGACCAGGGAATTGACCTCGTTCTCCTTGGCTGAGGACTCCATGAAAGCAGCGCCCCAGGAATCAGCAAGCTTCTTTCCCTCCTCTGGCTTTATGACCCTGAGAAACGAGACAGTGAAAACACGGCTTATGAAATAACGACGACACACGGAGAAGAACAAAATTCATAGCAAAGCCTGATAAAAAAAGAAAAAATATGTATTTTATTTATATATATATATATATATATATATATATATAGTTTGAGTTTGCTTAGAAATGTTCTTTTTTTTAGAAGGAAAAGCTCTGTATTTTTCAGATTTAATTTCCCTCTATGTTCCTGCTCAGAGCATCCGCTTGGAATATGCTGGTCTACTAGTGAATCCTAGAGCCAAGAAGAAATCCACAGGTTCGAGAGGGTTCTCCATTCCGGCCTTTATACTGTTGATTGTTTTGCACACCTCATTTCCGGCCCCTCCTCAAGGTTTCTTTATTTCCTCATGCTGAGGTTTTTATTTGCCTTCATGCAAGTTTTAGATCAGGGAGTGGTGTAAAAATAGTCGGTATGTACTCTCTACAGCCCCTTGAGACTTGTTATTAAGGACAATACAAATAAACATGACTTGACACAAAACTAATCAGAAATACACACCATATGTTGCCAATGTGGTACATTACTATTTAACTGCAAATGTTTGTTTTTAATGCAATATCTACATAATTCTTTAGAGAGCCGTTTACAGCAATCAGGACTCCTTTGTACTATGATAGTACATTGTGCTTGCTAAATGGCTAATGGACGACAGCAGTTAATATATAACCTAAAACTTCCTTTGAGCTAGTAGTCTAGAGCAGTGATTTTCAATCACTGTGCCACGACACACAAGTGTGCCGTGAGAGATCATCAGGTGTGCCGTGAGAAATTATCCAATGTATCCTTTTAAAATTTCATAAAACATTGATGAATCGTTTTCTGCAAATATTTTGTCATTGTCAAATGTCTGTGCGGTAAAAACTGGGGGTATTATAAATTATATTGTAATCAAACATACTGTTCAGGGTCATTTTATAACATTTTTTGGTTAGTGGTGTTCCGCAAAAAAACATGCCCGACTCAAAAAAGGTTGAAAAACGCTGGTCTAGAGCATCATATTTATTTGCATTGATTAATATGTAATGTGAAACAAGACAGTCTATTCCTGTTCTAAGTAATGAAAGCGATTCCATGCAGGAAAGTTGCCAAAGAGCTGAAGAGCTCCTACAACGGTGTGTACTACTCCCATCAGAGAACAGCATAGACAGGCTGTAATGAATAAAAATCATTCTTTCTGACCATCTCGACGTCTTGACTATACTTTCTATTTAATCTGCACCTCATTTGATAAAGAAAAGTGTGACTTTTCATGGAAAGCACACCATTCTTATATACACCTCAAATGGTAGTATATATATACACGAATGAAAACTTTGGAAAACAGACCTCAAATACTGAAAGAGCATTACCTCATTTTAAGGAATTTAGTCTTAAAATGTGCAATGGAAAAAAAAAAAACAGTCAAATGATAGATATTTGCTACTGTTCAAGATTATTATTTTTCAAATAGGTCTCACGTTTATACATGCCATAATTATATATGTTTTTCAATCACTGGTTTAACATTTTCACATAAGTGCTACACTAAAAATCTCGTCCTAAAAAAATACAACGCCCAGTTAATTCCCCTTCATGATTTGATGTTAATATTATCAAGTAAAAATACAATAAATTTGGACTTTTTTACATTGAGAATTATTTCTTTTACATATTCAATGCCTTTTAAGACTTTCCAAGGATCCGCGGGAAGGCTGAGAAAGTAGCTTTTAAAAGGAGATTAAGCGAAGCTGTTTTGCTCGGAAACAGAGGACCGTGACGATTTTGTTTGATAGGGATTACTGGGAAAAAAGTGAAAGAAATGTTTTTATCTTACCCGTGTGTTTTACTTTGTAATCAATACCTCAATAAACCACAAGGGAACTCAGTTTTGCTTCTGTTGTATTCAAAATACACACACTTGTATGCTTGTTTGTGTTGTAACGCGGACGCAGCAGGCACCCGAGCCCTATCGTGCAGGTGCGCCCCGTGTAGTGTTAAATACAGAAATAGAACCAGCTAGAAACTTTATTTGTAGAATATAAAAGCCCCAATTTTTTTTAATTATTGTGTTTACCTTTCCATGTGGAGATCCTTCTTGTTCCCGACAAGAACGGTCGGTACTCTAAAAAAGAAAACATTCATGGTGACTTTTTCCCAATGTATGGAGGTCAATTCTGGTAGATTTACAATAACTTACTGAATCTTTCCAACCATATCGAGTAGCTTGTCATGAAGAACCTGAACAACCTCAAAGCTAAGAAAAGAATATACATCAATCATCATGCTTGATATACCCTGGTGATTAAACTGGAGATCATAAATCATGCTACTTTATACCTTTTCATTGAGTTCACAGAATAAACAAGGACATAGCCATGGATGTCCATTGAGTGAGACTGTGGAAAAATGGAGTACTCATCCTACAAGTGATAGAATGGTTCGATATTAGTCTTGGCATACGACCCAGAATTTGTGCTGCAGTTTCTTTTTGTCCAATTGGCACCGGAAGACAACTTACTTGTCCAGCTGTGTCAACCAGCTGAAGATGGAAGTCTTGAGAATTGACGCTGACCATTTTATTGAAAGCTGCAAAAAGATAAAGGATTTATTATCTCCCAAAGGAGGGGTCTCAAACTCAATTGAGTTGGGGGCCACTGAAGCTAGGATCTGGGAGAGGTTGGGCAGAATGGGTTTTTCCACAAAAAAGCACGGATAAAAACATCCCACTGTTCTTAAACGGAGCGTGTTTTATGTCTGTCAACCAAATATTGCTGCAATGTGTAGTGCAACCGAAACGAGTCCAAGGAAGATTACAAACTACCAAGACTGAAAGTGAGCAAAAAGCACCCTTTTTCTTCAATTCTTTTCTCAAAGAAAGACAAAAAGAATGGAAAAATGTTTTTTTCTAAAGATGAATACAAAATAAGGAATAAGAAATAAGAGAAGATAAAAGGGAAAATGGGAATAAAAAGGAAAATAGGAGAAAAAAAGAAATGGAGCGAAAAAGAAAAAAAGGAAAGAAAGAAATGAAGGGAGGTAAAGGAGAAAAATAGCAGGAAAAAGTGCAATTTCTACCTTTTTTCTTTTATTTTTTCTTATTTTTCTCATTTTTATTTTCCTTTTTCTTGAGTTTTACTTTCGATCTGTTTTTTTTTCTTTCTTTTTTCATTGTTACCTTCTTTTTGTCTTATTTTTTACGGTTTTCTCTTTTATTTTCCCCCTTGTTGTCTTCTTCTGTTGCGTTTTAAGACTCGTTTCTGGTGGCACGACAGAACAGTGACATCTAGTGGGAAAATAATACACACTGTCCCTTTAACTTATATGAAGGCGGGGCCTCAAACTACCATCTTGGGGGCTGCAATTGGCCCCCGGGCCACGAGTTTGAGAACCCCTGTCTTAAACTAAAATGAGATTTCCTCGTGTAACGGACTCCATATTGATTGCTACCATGCCTAATTACTAACACATACCCGTCAACTTCAGCCGATAGCTTCAGTTATCAATGATTGCAATTCCCCTTATTAAGCTAATTTCAACCTTACAAAGACAATGCGGCACCTATTTACGCAGATCAAGACAGACTATGTAGAACATTTAATCAAGTATAAAGTATTTGCATTGGAGAGATTCCCATCCCTTTTTGCGAGGACCTGATCCTTGAGTTCTTCTCTTCTTATGTTCCATGCCTACTTTCACGATTATAACTGGTTGATCATTTGATTGCGACACAAACGCCTGACTTGGAAATATATAGAAACGTGGCGCGCGTGCGTACAGCGTACTTTATCGCCAAGTCCACAGTGGGAGTGAAAAAAATACTTTATAGAGGACAACATTTGCTAGTGTACCCCGAAAATAATAGCAATTTTCAATGACGTTGTCGTTTGCTATCAGTGATCTAGGCGGTCTAGATTAGAGTCTAAATGGGCAAAACGAGATCGGACTAACAAAAAAAATATATTTTCTCACCTACAAAAATTGTTAAATGGTGTATAAAATTTAAAATTATGAAGAAAATCTGTGGAAAATGTATTACTTGACAGGTATGCGGACAGGTAAATCAAGCATTCAAACAACCCTCCCATGCTTTTTTACCAAAGAGTAACAATAATGGTGGTGTATTTCCAAGCACTGAATGCAGCAGCCTTGCTGGAGTCTTTATGAACGTTGTCTCAATTTGAGAAAAAACTAAATGCCAGAGTCTTGACTGAGACCAACAAGGTCAGACCCAAATGTTGTCGACCAGCTCACCATTACAACCTCTGCGGTTGTCCTAAATTCCTTCTCAGTGATGTCACCTGCAATGGGGAGCGCTCACGGATACTGAGCTTTGAGCTGCCGGGGTTAACCCCTAAACCAAGCGTGCCTACATCTGGCCCTCATCCAAAAAAACAAGTCACTCATTGAGTATCTTTGACCATTTTAAACCGTACTGAACATCACTTTTGCGTTGTGAAACTTACTGTTTTCAATTGTAGGGTCATAGGAGTCCACAAACTGTCCTTCGACAAACTGTATTGTGAGAGAGGACTTTCCTGCAAAGGAAAAGGGGACATGACATGACTGATGTGTACTGTAATGTACAAGTCTTCGGTCTCGGAAAGTCCAAAATCAAGAGCCTGCAGCTGGTACAAAATGCCGCAACGAGGTTTTTAAGTAAGACAAGAAAGTTTGATCACATTAGCCTGATTTTAGCTAACCTGCATTGGCTCCCTGTGAGCTTAAGCCGTTATTTTAAGGTCCTTTTGGTAGTATACAAAAATCATGCATGGAATTGCTCCCACATAACTTTCAGATTTAACTTCCCCCGATGTTCTGGTCCGGAGCCTTTGCTCTGAAAATGCTGGTCTACTACTGATCCCAAGAGCCAAGAAGAGATCAGCAGAGGGCATTCTCCATCTGGACTCCGGTGCTGTGGAATGTTCGGCCCACTGAGATCTGCAACCTCAGTGGAACTGTTTATATCTAGGCTTAAACACACTTATATTCTCTTGCTTATGAATGACCTATATTTCATGTTCAGGTATGTGCAGCCCTTTGAGACTCTTTGTAATTAAAGGTGTCACAAATAAACGCGACTTGACATGACGATAGTTTACGGATCCCGTAACTGCCTGGGTCATTGGGGCACCATTTCATGAAGTGTGTTCTTGGCAAGTGGTAGCACCGATCACTCTCCAGGCTGTTTTGGGGAGGTTGGGGTTTTCTCCCCCACATGAAATAGATAGTATTGGCTTCCATGGTTATCAGTAGCAGGAAAAGCCTCCCGAAGGAAAACATTGTGTGCCTTAAACATAAATTTACTTTATGAGATTAGATGGTAGGGCGCCCGCTCAGAGACTGGGAGGTCGCTGGTTCAAGCCTCGGCCGAGTCATACATAAGACTTAAACATTGGTACCCGTTGCCTCCCTGCTTGGCGTTCAGCATTAGGGGGTTTGGTCACCTAATGACTCCCAACACCTCAGTTGGGTTGAGCGAGGGGGCTGGGAATCCCCTCCTCTGAATCAATCTCCCATAAAGAGTCAGAAATTACTTGAGCCACCTCCCACTAGGGGGATATGGCTGTGGTGTGTATATATATAAATGATTTTTTTTTTCCAACTTTCATCTAATCCCATTATTTATATATATATATATATATATATATATATATATATATAAATAATGGGATTAGATGAAAAGTTGGAAAAAAAAATCATTTCGTACAATAAGTTGAAAAATCCAAAAACTTCACCATTCCCACCAAAAATGTTTTCCATGTTGGGGTTTGAATGGAGAAAAATGTTGACGCCTGAACAAAATTTCAAGCCAGAACTCAGAAAATACATTTTTATAGGAATAAAACATATTTGTTATTCACATTTGTTTAAACTTGTTTTCAAATAATTTCCCAAATCCAAAGAGTGAAAGTGTAAAGTTTATTTTTGAAAAAAAACGACAGGCATTTATTGGGAGTTTATTCAAGTCATGGCCCGGAACATTTTTTCAGTCCCTGAGATTATCTTTATTTACTATTGAATCGCACACCACGAATCATTATGTATGGTAGCTATGTTTTATGTACAATTATTTATTAAGGAAAAAAAAGGAAAACAAACTACAGTCCTGTACACGTATTTAACCGTAACCGAGGAGTATTAACATACCTGTCAACCTGTACGTTTTTGCCCTACAAAGTACGTTTATTATGCATTTTAAGACGTGTACGGCATACAAGAAAATCCGTACGGAAAAATGCAAATTTGGCAATTATGGGTACCATCCGGTATATACCGACTCAATCAAGTCAAACTAGTTCGCCGCGGTATCCTCAATCTCTGTATCGATTTTTTCGTTGCAAACGAAGCGAGCAGTTTGATGCTACTGTGTGCATGTGTCTGCCGCCTGGGGATTTCCCATCATGCATCATTCCATGGGAGTTGTGTAGTGAAAGGGAGTCCGTCTCTTTTTAGAGAACCGGCTTTTTCGACTCAACTCATTAAAGACGGCTCACTTTGATGCATTATATTACGAAATATTATGTCGTATGAAGAAGTTAAGAAAAAAAGGAGAAAATGAAAAGACAGGTTTGTGGTTATCCCTTTAATCAGTGGATTACCAAAAATAATTTATTGCAGAAAATAATTAATTTGAAAAAGAAAATTCTACTTAATTATATTTGCATGAATTTTTTCCTTCCACAGTAAACGTCCAAGCTACTTCAGTTTTTTAACTTTTTTTTAATATAAACCTCATTAATGTCGAGCAACTCAGTATCTCACAACAAACTGTTAATTAACAATATAGATGATATAACGAAACACATGTACAATATAACATGTTAAACTACATAAATAAACACGTTTGAAAAAAAAACACGGTGAAAGATTATTTTGTAAGGCAAAATACGACCGTTTGTAAGGGCATGGAGCCGTGGAGCTTGACAAGTATGTATTAACTTTACACATTACTTAAAATAATTTGTCTGTTAAAAGCTACATTTCCAAACGCTGAATTGATATTATAATATAATATATTAGTCCGTTAGTTGAACAATTTGATCTGACTTTTCTGGTCTGAAACGAAAACATAATTTAACAGTATGTTTCAGGAATTATAACTTTCTATTATATTTTTCATGAAATACATCATGTGTTTTTCCCCCTCTATATTAATCCACGTCATGCGTACGAAACGATCGTGCTGTATCGAGCCAAGCGGAACGCCACCGAGTTTTACGACACAAACGCTTAGAACAACGTGTGCTGCTCGAACATAAAGTCCGTATAAGAATTTTGTCATCGCAAAAAACACAAATGTAAACAAACGACGTCAAAAGGGATCCTCTTGTTGCTGAGGTCAGCCTCACACGATGAAAACAAAGCGAGGACTTTAGCATATTAGCCGGATAGCTAGCTAGCCAACTAGCTAGCATAGCACGAGCCCGGGAACATACTCACCCACAGATCTGAAACCGATCACAGCAATCTTCCGAAACTTTGGCTGCGGCATGGCGGCAGAGTCGATCGCCTGTCGATCGTGTAGCACACGTAGGTAATCGAACACTAAACTAACTTGTAGCGCCACATTCGGCCTAGGTCACGTGACAACAACAAACTTTCTAGGTGAGCTACCTTCTAGGCCTGTACCAGATTCGAGCGGTTCCGTACGATTTTTACTCAACCAAAGTGGGGGATGTTTTTTCCCTAAATCCTGCACAGTCCACAATTTCGACCGATTAGTCCAAATCTTTAACCGATCGCGCGCACTAGAAGAGTTTACGAGATAGGCTCCACCTTTTTTCTGTTAACGCGAAGGCTAAAGTAACGGAAAGTGTCATTGTGTAAGCAACACACCGTCGTAAAACGCATGCGTACGTCACGTGTGCATGCAATGCCGCCAAGCGATCGCACGGAGGCGCTCGTAAAACCTGGCAACCCAGTGACATGAACGCATGTTTTTGGAACTCGACCTTTCCAGACAGGACAAATTCTCGAACAAAGTGTCAGAGGTGACAAATGTGTTCGCACGCTGTCACACTCTCCCATGTGGCTCATTTCCCACGCTTTGATAGTATGTTCCAAGCCAATCTCATCCAAGCCTGTTCTAAAATTGTGGTACCGTAAATAGTCTAAAACTGAAAATATCCTATCTTATCCTAGTTGATTGTGTCACAAAAAGTCTACCGTATTTTTATTGTCTACATACAAATACATTTCTTTAGTTGTTTTGCATGTGCAGAGTTTGCGTGTTCTCCCGTTTTCTCCCACATTCCAAACACATGTATAGCAGGTTAACGACGACAAATTGTCCCAAGGTATGAATGAGCTTGTGAATGGCAACCAGTTCAGGGTGCCCCCCAGCCCACTGCCCATAGTTAGCCGAGATGGGCTCCAGAACCCCTGCGACCCTACGAGGATAAGCGGTTACAAAAACTGATATAGATATATTATATATAATAGATTGTTAAAAAGATCTTGCATTGTCTCATCTCATCAGCTGCACCGCTTATCCTAAGTAGGGTCGCGGCGGTGCTGGAGCCCATCCCAGCAATCATCGGGCAGTGGGCAGGGGACACCCTGAACTGGTTGCCAGCCAATAGCAGGGCTCACGGGAACAGACACTACACTCGCTCATTCACACCTAGGGACAATTTGGACCGGCCAATTGCCTGAAATGCATGTCTTTGGAATGCGGGAGGAAACGGGAGTGCCCGGAGGAAACCCACGCAAGCACGGGGAGAACATACAAACTCCGCACAGGAAGTCTGGAGCCGGATTTGAACCCTCGACAGGTTCCCATGACATGAACTGTGCCGCACAAGCGCTAACCACTGCGCCGCCGTTCTGCCTATATCTTGCATTGTGATTTTTGAATTTTTATTTTTCATTTCTCACTCTTACAGTGTTCAAATACTAATTTATTTATATATATATATATATATATATATATATATATATATATATATATATATGTTTTTATACAGGACTCTATAGTCTAAAAAGTGCTATACAGTACAAATTTTTATTTGATTAATTATTTTTTTTACTGTCACTGTTTTGAGAATTCAAAGAACAATAGGTACAAAATCCAATGGGAACGAGTGCAGATGCACGGACATATATTTATGTGGGCAGTTCTCAAATTGTAGTATCAAACATCCAACGTTTTTTTGCATTGAAGTTCAGTGATGTGCAGTCAAGGGAGGCTGGCTTCATGGAAATATAAAACTTAAAATATATGAAATAATTATTCTTATTCTATGTTAAAGTTTTTTCTCATTAAACATCATAATTTTCTAATTTCGTCTTTCAAAATTGCCAATTTTTATATGAAGAATATTATTTATAAAATTAGTATGTATTGTAATACTATAATGAGCATCTGCAGATGCAGAGTGAGGCCCACAATTCTCTTGCCTCATGGCAGAGGGCGATAGTGAGACTAAGAATTCTGATTTGGCGCACACCTCAGCTCAAACAATAGAATTAGGGTGCTATCAGCAAGTCAAGCCATATAGTAGTTTTTTTCCTCGTTGCATTGCCTTATTTTCATCATGGAAGATTACACATTTTTTATTCAAAAGAAGCAGTGCTTATACTTTAATTATAAGTTAGGGTGAGAAGATAAAAGGTTTTATTTTATATTCTACAGTTTATACATTGCTTTCTTCCTCTGCAAATTAGATAATCAAATGTAGGTTTCTTCATTTTTCAATCGGACTGTGCCTCACCAAATAAGAAACTCAACGCACGTCACTGTTGTAGTCAAATGTCAAATAGGATTCAATTATTAAAAGTATTTTCTGACTTCACACGACAGTTGGTGCACAGCTTTGCCAGCCAGACGGAGCTTTTCCCGCCAATCAAGACTCTATTTGAGCTTTTCACTTCTCTCCAACAAGGTAGGGATTGGTAATACTGTGAAATTCACCCCAAAGATTGATCTTTGAATGTATATGTCATTTTTCATTTACAAGGTCCAAAGTAGCACACAAAACGGTTACCTAAAATTTATTTTTTTTGTTTCATATTTTATGTTTTTACTCAGAAATCAGACATCTAATTCTTGCTCTGCTGACACTCATCCTGCATCATTTTTTAAACTATGCCGACTGGGACATTAAAAAAATGTTCAAACTGCTTTTTTTCATCTTCGCAACATTGCTAAAATTCTTCCTATGCTGTTCCATTCTGATCTGGAGATTATAATTCATGCATTTGTTACCTCCCGTCTCAATCACTGCAATGCACTACTCTCCGGTCTCCCCAAGTCCAAGATCAAGAGCCTTCAGCAGGTACAAAATGCTGTAACAAGGCTTTGAACTAAGACAAGAAAGTTTGATCACATTAGCCCGATTTTAGCTAACCTGCATTGGCTCCCTGTTAGTTTAAGATATGATTTTAAGGTTCTGTTGTAGTATACAAAAACATGCATGGATTTGCTCTCTCATATCTTTCAGATTTAATTTCCCCCTATGTTCCGGTCCGGAGCCTTCGTTCTGAAAAAGCTGGTCTACTAGTGATCCCAAGAGCCAAGAAGAGATCAGTAGGTTCGAGAGCATTCTCCATTTGGGCCCTGGTGCAGTGGTATGCTCTGCCCACTGAGATTCGAGTTGCAAACTCAGTGGCTTAAAACAAACTTATATTCTATAGTTTGTGAATGACCTATATTTTATGTTGACAATATCTGTGTATTGTTTGTTACTGCAACATCCCTTGCAGCCTGGTCATCATGGAAGGGGGATTACCTCCTGTGCAGTCTCTTCTCAAGGTTTCTTCATTTTCCCTGATTTTGAGGTTTTTGAGTTTTTTCCTGCCCTCTTGTAGGTTTTTAGATCAAGGCTTGGTATAGTAATAGTCTGTAGTTTGCAATAATGTGTGGTCTGTGCAGCTGCCTTTGAGACCCCTAGTGATAAAGGTCTATACTAATAAAAATGACTTGACTTTAGGTCTCCAGTGACTCGAAAAGCGCTATATAAATGCAGACCTTTTACCAGTTATCTGACAAATTTCTTAAGTACCGTACGTCAAAAGAACCCAAATGGTATAAATATATATATCATACGATGGGTTAACACTTGTTAAAATAAATGATAATTTGTTTTTTTTTTGACTCCTCCACGTATAATCTTAAGTAAAGACGTTTGTGTTTGTTAATTGAATCACCTATTCATGAGCTCTAGAAATTGCGACCGGAAATAATTTGTCGCGTAAGGAAGTTCTGCCTGCCGCTCATGTCGTCTCCACAAACCTAAACAAGCTGATGCAGAAACCGAATAACCTCACCCGTTGCCTTGGCCAGGCAAAGGTAATAACTCAAACTGGCAGAAAATGGATTCGTTTGAATGCCAGTTGTCGTTGTTTACGCGTGGGATTATTTTTATTTACCCATACATCGCTAATCCCCACCTGTCTCGTCATAGTATTCGGCGAGACTGCGGGTGCCATAGCAACCGTTTCGGAAACACTGGCCGCCGTGCTTAGCATATAGCGGGCTAAATATAGCATCGGCCAGTCTGAGAACTTGTCACGCTTAACAATCACCAGCATCACATCTCCAGACATTTATTTTTTTAGATTCGAGCTTCAGCGAGCGATTGTTAAAAGTATTGAAGCTGCACTGTTTGTTTTAACAGTGTTATTCGCGTTAAAGTACAGCAAGGTTAGCTTAGCTCTTGGTGCAAAGGCCGACTGTTGATATGGCGGCTCGCTTACACTAATTACGCCGTAAATTATGGACAAATGACACTAATTAATCGCGGTCACAGCACAGAAATGAGTCTAACGACACATGAGTAGTTGTCATCTCGCTATGAGTCGATCCGTAGTAGCCGCTTGGCTCTAGTGGAGTTTCCAGCAAACTAGATCAATTTAGTAGCGATCACAAGTCCCAACATGATTTTGTCGTATTGATATTCCTGATCTCACTTTCATATCAGTTTAATGGTACCATTTCATGCAGGTCTGTAGATGGAAACACACTAGTCTTGGCTAAAATTTATGTCATTAAAACCGAGAGTAATGTCATGTGTACATAAATGTGCTTCCAGTTTTAAGGGATCATCTAGTATGGATGTCAATGAGTGCAATGGGCAGTCTTACATGTCAGGTGAGTGATTTGTTTCATTGATGCATATTCTGTAATATTTTAGTCTACAATCATGATTTGTGAATATGCAGTCAATACCGGAGACTCTTCAATGGAAAAGGAGTTTTCTAGAGGCCTTGGTGGCCCAACAGCAAGCACTCCAAACAGCAAAGAAACCTCACCTCATCGCTCACTTAGTGGTAAGTAACAGACTTCAAGCTCCCTACCCTATCTGTCTGCGCGTCTCTGGCGGGTCGCTTCGTTTGGCGCCTAGCAGCTGGCTTAGAGCTGGTGCCGATCAGGTAATCCGACTGTTGAAGTAAAACAAATTATCGAGAGGACACGTGGCGGGTGACGAGATACGATTTCTGCCGAGTGCTCTGAATGTCAAATGGAAATAATTCAATGAACGTTGTGACTTCCTTCGTCATCTAATTAGCAACACACATGAATGGATAAACAAGTTTCCCACTGTCCCTTCGGAGTCCATGCAGATTCGGCAGGGAAATATCTAGTACAGAAAAGTAACACATTGTTTGCAGACTCTCTCTGCTTCTGTCAATCAACTAGTGCATCAGTCAAAGGTTATTAAGTCTGCATTAACATATACACTGGAGTGTATATGTTAATGTACTGGAGTGACTAAAGGTAGAGCCTCATACAATTACGACAGCCAGTACATTTGCTGTGCCAGGAGACTGTTCTCTTGCATCCCTTTCGCACATGAAGACGTAATAGAGGGACCAAGTATTGCCACTACTGCATAAAAGAAATCATATATGCTGATACTGGTCACTAAGTAAGGAGGGGCACATGATAATCATCAGCCTTAGAGTTATTGGACAGATCACAGTCCAATATGATATCAGTGTTTGGCCCGATAGGAAATCTATACCTGATGATTAGCCACCTGCTATCACACTAACATAGTCAGCCCACCCTACTTGTTAAAAACATTCCAAGCAGTTATCAGTGTCTGAAATAACGCCTGCCCGGACGCCCGTGCATCTTTTACGTCAGGCGTACATCTCACAAAACGTCTCCGCCCAGGTGGCCGATAACCTTTTCAAGAAAAAAAAAGATTTTGTTTTTTATTCAAATCAAACGTTTGCTTTATTCCAATTTCGAAATCTTCGTTCAGTTTGGAAATTTCGGAGTTTCGGTTCGTTTGGCAATTTGCATACTCGGCAGCCAATCAGAAGCCTGCGTCGAATAACTTCGTGCTTTCGGACTTTCCTGAGCGTTACAAGGTCGTTCATTTGCATATCATTTTCCAAAGTAGACACACAGAGAACACAAGAAAAATGGAGAAGTGGTTAGGAATCAAGCCAAAACCTCAGCCCCAGAAAAAAGATTCAAAACAAGCTAACAAAATTTATGACGCAACAAAACGCAAACGCACATTAAAAGCATTGTGGAAAAAGGAGTTCACGTGGCTTGTAGCAGACGACGCAATGCAAACATTACATGAATGAAGATGAGTTAATACCGGTACATACTGATGGCAGATGGAAAACAGCGATGTCATACACATGCAATGAATGTTATAAGTAGATCTATAATAAACTTAATTTTAAAGTGTTGTTATGTTATATATTCCGATTATCAATCCTTAATACTATGCAACAATGTTATTTTTTTGCGATTAGTCGTCTTATTGTGTTTCAACTTGTGAAAAATGGGGCAGGCAACTTTATAGCTGGGCAGGCAACTTTTCAAAGTTGTCTGCTCTGGTGTTCGGTAACTTTTTGTCCTGAGTTTCAGACACTGCAGGTATGTATAAATATTTTTGTTGCACTCCTGCATTTAATGCCAATTATTTGACTGCTGCGCTAGTTGATTAAAATTGACAACTGCAGACACAGTCTGCAAATAAGTGTTACTTCTCTGTTCTAGACATTTCCCCGCTGATTTTTCTTAAGAAGTAAGAAATAGACGTGAAGGAGATTATTTGTATAGATGTTTAAGCCTGCGACCTAAAATCGGGTGGGGTTTGTCCAAAAGCAAAGTTGAGTTTTTTTTAATTTGTGTGTGTGGTTTTTAATGTGCTGCGCTCTCAAATCTTCACTTTTGTAAATAAGACTGTTTTTTTTTTTTCAATCCTGTAGCAAATTCCGTTAAAGTAGAGCTATACAGTGATGATGACCCCGGGCCTAGTAATGATGAAGATCGCGTCGAAAAAGGGGGTCAGGATCAGGGAACGGAAGCACTTGGTTACAGGGAGCTCGCCAATCATGAAAATGCTCGACTGCCCAGCGGGAAGCTCAAGTGTGACGTCTGCGGGATGATCTGCATTGGACCAAATGTTCTCATGGTGCACAAGCGTAGCCACACAGGTAAATAGATAGCTCATATGTCAGAAGTTGATAGAGAAGACAGATCAGTAAGTGAAGTGGATGCTTTATGTATCATTTCAATCTTTGCACAGGTGAGCGGCCATTCCAGTGCAATCAATGTGGTGCCTCCTTCACCCAAAAAGGAAATCTACTCCGTCATATCAAGCTGCACTCTGGAGAGAAGCCTTTTAAATGTCCGTTGTGCAGCTATGCCTGTAGAAGGAGGGACGCTCTCACCGGCCATCTTCGCACTCATGCCGGTAGGACATTTTGTGCCTTTTTAAGAGCGTGCATCCCTCATGTCAGTGTTTCCTTTGTCAATTATCTGGTGGGCCGCCAGTGTCTATAGCAGGGAGCTGCATGTCCTGAACGTGTTTGGAGTTGCTCTGCTCCAATCCATGTGATTCAAATCACCTGGATTATTATCAAGCTCTC
Organism: Urocampus carinirostris; assembly: GCF_059441175.1. Classification (NCBI taxonomy): domain Eukaryota; kingdom Metazoa; phylum Chordata; class Actinopteri; order Syngnathiformes; family Syngnathidae; genus Urocampus; species Urocampus carinirostris. Next base: position 25,068,908 of record NC_142354.1, read on the forward strand.
AATAGCTTGCTAACCAAGCTGAAAATTGGCTTCAAACTTCCAAAACATGCAGCTCTCAAGGACCGGGTTGGCCACCCCTGCGCCACAGTCTTACACTCGCGTTATGGAAAAATGTCATTATATTTTTATATATTAATACATACAAAGTTAATCAAAATAACTAAGATCTTTAAAAAAAGATTGCAAACGCCAAGGTGTGCTTGCCTGCACCCTTTTTGTCCTCTCACTCGATTTTGTTTTTGGAGCAGAACATTTAGCACAAGAACGGGTCCGAGAGGAGCGAGTTCCACAAATGGAAGGAAATGAAATAGAAAAACAAATCTAAGCAGGAAAATAATTTTCATTTTGACTCCTTTTAACTATATTAATGGCCCCAAAGCAGAGTGTTCCTAAATAGTAATATTTTTTGTTTAACACATTTGAGTTTATTCTTTAGCATGTTTTTCAGAGGTTCTGTGTTTCTTCAGTCTACATTGATTAATAATTGAATTGTGAATAGTGAAAAATTCCTGTATTTAATAGTTTTTTTTAACATCACTGAAAAGTTAATATTTTACATTTTATTTTATTGTTTACTTGTTTTTCCAGGGATTCTGTGTTGCTTTAATTCCAAAGATGCTCTCTATGCAACAGTTTAAATTAGTTGAAAGTTTACAATAGAGTTAAAAAACAAAGGCTTGTATAATATAGTTATATAATACATCTTTTCATGCAGAACATGACTTTATTTTTGGTAATTTATCGGTTAAAGTATAAAAGAGCCGGAATTTAAATCACTATTATGATTAGTTAACATCCCTGTCAATTTATATCTTTTCCCCATATTTCTATGCTTTTTTTCCAATTTGTGTTTACCTTGTTTTAATTTTTGTACGTTTTAAAATGAATTTAAAAAACTTTTTTATTCTAAATAATCTGTCTTGCTTTAAGTAAATAGATGCCAACTTGTCTTTGCCTTTTATAACTAGTGTATTTATGATTCAATCATTTGCAAGGGCTCAAATTCATCATAGATCTGGCTTCTTAGTTTCGCTCTAAAAATGCACCAGATTGTAAAGAATCATCTTTCAGGGGTAGCCCCTGCAATCCACTAGAGTCCAGGTGTGGTCAAACTCTTTCAGTCGCAGGCCACATTGGACTAAAAGTTTTTGCAAAAGAGTCAGGATGGATTTTTCTTTTTTTTTTTCTCGTATCTAACGATACAGTCTTGACTCCGATACCTCAGCAGCAAATGAGGGGAAACGATAAAATTATATGTGTAAGATGATGTATAATCTCTGGTGTTCTGGATTTCTTAGAATTTTTTTATTCTATTTTCTGCATGTTCCATTCATGCATAAATAAGAACTGACCAAAAAATGGAGATAAATCTTTAGAATAGCAAAGGCGATATTCATTTACGGGAAAAAAAATGCAGTACATGTTATATTTCTTTATTGTGTCTGATAATAAACATTTAATCAAAAAGGCTCAGAAATAAAACAAGGTACAAAATTATACTACTGTTTAAGCACTATAAGTGCTTTGATTTTTTTTTTTTTAACTTTTGAACGTTATGATATGTGTTACAAATGCCCAACTGAGTCAAAGAATCTTTATATATTTTTACCCACTCGATGTCTGCTTTAATCTTACTTTCAGCAACACTTGAAGGTATGAGGGCAGAGGAGGTGGTGAGGGATTTACTGCTTGTCTCTGTGTTTCTTTGTTAGTGTAGTGTGAAAGTGGTAAAAGTAAGAAAGGCCTGTTCTAAGTACAGTCTAAATACCAGCCCAAACTCCAAGAAAGAGGAAAAAAAGTAGTTTGACAGTGTCCAAGAAACGTGCTTGCAATTGCCCCATTTGGAGCTTGACAGAGGGTGCAATGATGGCTTAAGCCAGAAGATGACGTCAGCGAGTAGAAAAGTTTTAAATTCCATGCAGCACCTTTATCATTTTCGTATTGCGGGCCGCATTTGGACCACGGGCCACGGTTAGCCCACCCCTGCACTAGACTGTCCCCCCACTGTAATGTCACAAAATTCAATGGGAAACACTGTATGTTGTCATGGATAAGGACTGAGGTAATGACCAACTTTTCTCTTTGGTTCCAGTGTCCTCTCCCACTGTTGGGAAGCCATTTAAGTGCAGTTACTGTGGTCGCTGTTACAAGCAACAAAGCACTTTGGAGGAGCACATTGAACGCTGCTATAACTATTTACAGAGTGTGGAATCCAAGCAGCAGAATAGTGCACAACATTTGGGTGAGAACTTCATTTTAAGATCATTGGAAACGTTTATGGGAAAAGTGTGTATTCCTTTGACTTGATTTGACTAGAATACCACTTTCATAACGATTTGTTTCAACAAAATCTAGAGCAAGTCTTACTCCGAAAATATTTGTTCATGAAAAAATGATTAGGACTTAACCATACCTATCAATTAATTTATTTTGCTGATGAGTCTGATAAAACAAAATGTTTTGGTCTCAATCCCTCTTTTTTTTAAATTTAAAATTATTTGGATTAAAAATAAAACTTTGTAGAAAAGTTATTTCTGAATTTCTTAATGGTTTTGCTTATGCTATTAGAGAAATTCAGCAATCAATATTTCAAAAATAAAGGGAAAGACCCTCAAAACTGTCAATAACTTGTAATTAATAAAATAACACACGCGGTACGGCGGATGGGTGTGTAGCGCGTCCGCGGCTCAGTTCTGAGGTCATGAGATCGAATCTTCCTGTGTGGAGTTTGCATGTTCTCCCTGTGCTTGCGTGGGTTTCCTTCGGGCTCTCCGGTTTCTTCCCACATTCCTAAAACATGCATGTCAGGTTGATTGGCCGGTTTGAATTGTCCCTAGGTGTGAATGAGCTAGTGTGATGTCTGTCCTTGTGTGCCCTTTGACCGCCTGGCAACCAGTTCAGGGTGTCCCCTGCCCACTGCCCGAAGATGGCTGGAATGGGCTCCTGTACCCCAGCGACCCTACTGAGAATAAACGGTGCAAATCATGGCTGGAAAATAACACACACGTTTGTGGCCCGAAAGTACAAAAGTTTTTTTTTTTTTTCACCCCAAAATATTTTAATCATGAACTTCCATTCTAAAAACAACAAAAGTTGTTTGATTTCACTTAATGTAAAGATAGTTGGTATTTCATTATTGAAGACAATGGAAAAAAATGTCTCAGCTCGCAGCAATATGGAATTTGGGATGATGGATTGTTGTGCATTTATGGCAGAAATACTGTAACGGCAAAAGAAAGAGCCGCGGGGCCTCACAAAAATGCGCAATATGCGATTACAGATAATGGATCTCGAAATATTTTTCAACCTGCTATGCACTGAGGCTGCGAAGTACGAAGCGCTAAGTAGCGAGGGATCACAGTAGCCATTTATATTCATATAACATTCGAGATATACTGGACTGTCTCAGAAAATTAGAATATTGTGATAAAGTTCTTTATTTTCTGTAATGCAATTTAAAGAAACAAAAATGTCATACATTCTGGATTCATTACACATCAACTGAACTATTTCAAGCCTTTTATTATTTTAATATTGCTGAATTTGGCTTACAGCTTAAGAAAACTCAAAAATCCTATCTCAAAATATTAGAATATCATGAAAAAGTATACAAGTAGGCTATTCAACTAATCACCTGAATCATCTAATTAACTCGAAACACCTTGCGAGGGTTTCCTGAGCCTTAAAAACACTCAGCTTGGTTCAGTAAACTAAATCACAAGTATGGGGAAGACTGCTGATCTGACTGCTGTCCAGAGGACCATCATTGATACCCTCCATCAGGAGGGTAAGACACAAAAATAAATTTCTCAAAGAGCAGGCTGTTCACAGAGTGCAGTTTCAAAGCATATCCACAAAAAGTCTGTTGGAAGGGAAAAATCTGGCCGGAAACGCTGCACAACCAAGAGAGATGACCGCAGCCTTAACAAAATTGTGAAGAAGAGCCGCTTCCAGAATTTGGGGGAGCTTCAAAGACAGTGGGCTGAAGCTGGAGTCCAGGTATCAAAAGCCACAGTTCACAGACGTTTCCGGGAAATGGGCTACAATAGCCGTATTCCCATGGTCAAGCCACTTCTGAACTCAAGACAACGGAAAAAGCGTCTGACTTGGGCTATGGAGAAGAAGCACTGGACAGTTGCAGAGTGGTCCAAAGTCCTCTTTTCAGACGAAAGCAAGTTTTGCATTTCATTTGGAAGTCAAGCGCCAGAGTCTGGAAAAAGGCTGGAGAGGAGCAAAATCCAAGTTGCTTGAAATCCAGTGTGAAGTTCCCACAGTCAGCAATGGTTTGGGGAGCCATGTCAGCTGCTGGTGTTGGTCCACTGTGTTTTATCAAGTCCAGAGTAAATGCAACTGTGTACCAAGAGATTTTAGAGCACTACATGCTTCCATCTGCTGAAAAGCTCTATGGAGATGAGGATTTCATTTTCCAGCATGATCTGGCACCTGCCCACAGTGCCAAAATCACCAGTAACTGGTGCACTGACCATGGCATCACTGTCCTTGATTGGCCTGCTAATTCCCCTGACCTGAACCCCATCGAGAATGTGTGGGGTATAGTTAAGAAGATGATAGACACCAGACCTACAAATGCAAATGAGCTGAAGGCCGCTATCGAAGCATCCTGGGCATCAATAACACCTCAGCAATGCCACAGGCTGATTGCCTCCATGCCACGCCGGATTGATGCAGTAATCCGTGCAAAAGGATTCCTAAACAAGTACTGAGTGCATCAATAGACATTTTCAAATGTTTGATTTAGTTTTGCTGTTATAAAATTATTTTTTTACTTGGTCTGAGGAAGTATTCTAATATTTTGAGATAGGATTTTTGAGTTTTTTTCAGCTGTAAGCCAAAATCAGCAATATTCAAATAATAAAAGGCTTGAAATAGTTCAGTTGATGTGTAATGAATCCAGAATGTATGAAATTTTTGTTTTTTTAATTGCGTTACAGAAAATAAATAACTTTATCACAATATTCTAATTTTCTGAGACAGTCCAGTAGATGGTCCGGATGGATCTAGATATGTGAAACATCTTGTTATTTCAGGTAAAATAATAGCTTTAAAAGTCTGAGTTAGAAAATTAATTATTGGTTGGGAGTTGCAGTTGGACCCAATGGCCTACGTAGTAGGAATTTTGCCAGAAGAATTACTGTCATGTCAACATAAATATATACTACAGGTTATGCTTCTGGTAGCAAAGAAAATGATCACAGTGTCTTGGCAGAAACCACAACCCCCTGACATAAAACAATGGAGAGACAAATTAAAGCAACTGTACGTTATGGAAAAAATCACTGCAAGACTTCAACTGAAACTCGATCAATTCGAAAAAATGTGGAAGCCTATCACACAAATTCTACTTGATGTCTAAACACATCCCCCCCATTTTGATTGTATTGATTGTATTGTATTGTATATGTATTTATTTTGTTTATTTTTATCAATTTTTTTTTATAATTTTTTTCTGTTGTTCCTTCTGTTATTTATGGGTGTGACAAGTGTATATATTTTGTGTTTGTGATGATGTATGATGGTGGAATCAAACCTCTATCAAAATTGGTGTGCGAAATAAAAAGTTATTAAAAAAAAAGTCTGAGTTAGGGTCTTTGGGTTTAAGAGGACATCAGTATTTTTTTCACCTTTTTCATTTTTAAAGGAGCCGGACAATCTGTGATTTTCTACGAAGCACATATTATATATCATGTGTTTTGTAGGAGAGGAAATCAGGGAGATGGAGTACATAGCAGACTCTCCTCTTCACGCATCCTCAGAAAAGATGGCGTATGGTGATCGGCCTGGCAGCAACATCACCAAACGAAAAAGATCCATGCCGCAAAAATTTGTAGGTGAGAATTTTACCTAATTTTGTCAAGGTTTGGAAAAATACCTTTAGTTTTAATGACCTATTAATGAACTTAAGGAACAAGGGTTTAGATTTTCAGATGAAAATGAAATGTTCTTCGTGGAATTTATTTCTGTCAAGATACCGCTCCGCATTCAAGACTTAAATGTATTTTTGCCTAAAAACTAACTGAAAAAAAACTCATTAGGTTAGTAGACTCTTAGAAAAGCTGAAATATATTCTGTATATATATATAAATAAATGCAGGTCTTCTCCGCAGAGTCCCTATTTTACATGACTTTGAGAACAAACTAATATTTTGTTTTAGCCACAAAAAATAATAGGCCGGAAATCCCATTGGCTGTTAAAGGAAAAGCTTAAGAATTAACACCTACCTCCACACGACAAACAGAAATCCTCGTTGCTAGGGAATATATTCTCGATTTAATGTATGTTGTACATTTCACATTTTTAAACTTGTTTTTCTATTAAACAAGAAACGTGTGACTGCTCGATGTTGCCGTCTGTTGTACTACCACCGAAAATGAGAGCTACAAACAAAGCATGAAAAGATTACAAACTACGGAGGCTCAAAGGAACCTAACTGCACTATTTTACTTCTGCTTTTTTTGCCATGCATTTTTGGGATTTTCTAGTGCCCGTTGCAACAAGATGACGGACATTAGATTAATTAGAATGATCAACCATTTGCTACAGCAACTATTTTAATAATAAAGATAATACATTGTACTTCCAAGCACTTTTCAGTTTTGTAAAAATAAGACTATTTTTACCAACATAAAGAATTTTATTTTTAGAGTAGCAATTATCAACCATTTGCGACAGTGGATTGTTTTGCTCATTATAAACGTTTTTTTTGTTTTGTTTTTTACCAGAAAACTGAAAAATGTAGTGAGATAAGACGAACCATACTTAAGATGTATTTTCTAAGACAAGACAAACACGTGAAAAATACAGTAAAATGAGAAGTTCCACTTATAATTAACTAGATTGGGGAAAAAAATATTTTTAGGTGTGTGTCTCTTCGCAAACTAGCCAAACGTCAAATTTTTATTTTTAAAGATGTTTGGGCCACTGAAAAGTTCATGCTGGGCCACAAAATATCAATATAATGGAAGAATGCCATGCTCCATTTCTCATCGATGAGATTGTCTTCTTTTTTGTAAACTGTAGGGCAAAAGAACACACATGGTGGAAACGCACCTTACGAGCTCCACGCTGCTTTGGAAAAAGACGGAGAGACGCATCCAGGAGATTACGAAGCCCTACACGTTCCTGGAGGAGAGTTTGCAGGCGTGGCAGGAAGCAGAGCCGGGGTGATGGCCGACACCCTGCAGCCCCTCCACCTCCCCATGACCCACCCATCATGTTTATCCGAAATCCAATCGATACACGGCACCGCTTACGGGTTGAGGCTCGACTGCGTGGGGCCGGGGGGCGACAATGAGGGACGAAGGGAAGCGGCCGAGGGACACGAAGACGTACCCTCGGGTCGGAGTCGGGCAACATCCCCAAGCAACGGCTGCCATGACTCCACGGACACGGAAAGCATGCCGGACGAGCCGTGCAACAGCACCGGGCCGCATACAAACAACGGGCATAATCTCCACAACGCTGCCCCTCCACCGCACTACAAAATCTGGGATGGGCGCCACCAGAATCAGGTCAAAGACGAAGTGAAACGAGAAGGTCCACCCGCGGTGTCCGGCCCTGCTCCCACACCCAGCTCTCCACCGGCACCCTCGTCCACTTCTCGGGAGACCCTGCGGGTGGTTGACGGTGAAGGACGAACAGTCCGCTGCTTTCGATGCGACCACTGCCGCATTCTTTTCCTGGATCACGTCATGTTTACCATCCACATGGGCTGCCACGGCTTCCGCCAGCCTTTCGAGTGCAACATCTGCGGTCACCGAAGTCAAGACCGCTACGAGTTCTCCTCCCACATTGCCCGCGGAGAGCACGTCCTGGACTGAGGGACGCTCCCCGAAAGCTGGGCCCGGTTGGGTTTTTGGTCTGCACCGCACAATGTCAACATTATTTATTGAAACGCACTTTTAATTGAAGATGCACTTTCACATCCACACCTGTGCCTTGCACCCAAATTCAGGACCCTCCCACCTGATGCACATTTGTGGTCGACCAATCGGACCTGAAAACTCTTGAGCACTTTAACAGATTCATCATCCCAAAAAGTCAAATGTGAAAACTGTCAAAAGCTTTGCCTTAGGGTGGTCCTTCTATACAAGGAGAATTTCCAAAATGAATATTTCGACGGGCGAAGGCCTGAATACGGTATGAAACTGGGAAAATGCTCAGATATCTAAAAGGTGCCTCAAAGCCAATTTGTTACAATATAACAAGGTGGTCCTTACACAAAGGGATAATTTCTAAAACGGATATTTCGACGAGCGAAGGCCTGAATATGATGTGAAACCATGAGAAAACCCATCTTGTGAAGTTTCAGAGGGATCGTGCATGTTTAAGAGGTGCCTAAGTGCCAATTTGACCTGGTAATATAAGCAATCAGAGTTGTGATTTTTGCAAAGTGCATTTGATATTTTGGATTCAAAAGTCTCGCATACAGTGTAAAACATTGAGAAAAAAAAAAGATGTCGCATTAGTATCCGAAACTAACTATGGTTTAGCGACTGTGAATGCAAGGAGGAAAGCTCCGTGTGTCTGGCTCAAGGTCTTTGTGTAGATCTTGGCCTTCAAGATCAAGGCAACCTACTCCACTACTGGGCTTGCTGCCTCCTTGACAGTCTTTTCTTGATCGTGGAAGTGAAAGAACCGACTCAGCACTTCCCTCCAGAAGGGCAGCTGTTTTCCAATCATCGCCTCGGGGTCCGGTTGGCCAATGAGCCAGACCTCCGTCGCTTTCCTAGTTGCAGTCGCCATACTTTTCACTCCCAATACATTGCTTGGCCCTAACAACATCTGAAACTGAGTTGGAACAAAATTAGCGATAAATACAATTTTATCAAAAATAGTTTACCAAAACCATATGACACGCATGTATTTTTGATGTTTACACCCTATGAGTCTTTTTCAAATGCACTTTAAACAAAGCCCACCTCTGATGGCTTATATTACAGGGACAAACTAGCCCCGGGGCACCTCCTAAATATGTCCAATCCATCCAAAACCTCACAGGATGGTTCTTCTCATGGTTTCACGCAATGTTCAGGCCCTCACTGGTCGACTTATCCATTTTGGAAATTCTCCCTTTAAGTAACAACCATGTTATTACTGGACCCAAATGCCTTCATGGCACCTTTTAAATATGTCTATCAATGTGTAATGTCACAGGAATTGTCTCATGGTTTCACACCATATTCAACTCTTCGCTGACAAAAATTAATGTTTGAAATGAGTACGCTTCTCATTTGAAGAAATACCTTAAAAACCTCACGTAGTCCTTTTTCTATTTATTTTTTTCTTTGTTTTCAGTGCAGACCAAATCCAAAAGCCAGGTCAAAGCCCGAGGGACGTGTAGGGAAATAATTGTCTGTGATGTGTAAATGCACTTTTTTGTCAAGTGGTCGAGTGTTAAGTGTATAATGAAGGCCTTTTACTTGGATTAATTGTGAGTGTTGTCTGGTGTTTGTCGTATAACTGCTTTTGTTGCACATATCCTAAAGATATTAAACTGTTACGATTTTAATGAGCTGCATATTTCTCAAATATGTGGGGAGAAAAAACACTGCCGCTGAGGTGGGACGATATTGATAAATGTAACCAAGACTTGGCTATTGTGCCTTCCCTGTCGTAATTGAGCTTAAGCTGTGGACCAACAAATTAAATCCCTAAAGATACAAATTAATGTTGGAATGACTTACAAGAGTTAAAAGGGGTCTATTTTATGCACTACTGTTTAGTGGTTCGATGTGGAAAGCTTTTTGTTAGGCTTGTCAGCCATTAGTTGGGATTATCTTGATTGCATGGTGATTTTATTTTGTGAAAAAAAAAAATGGAGTAAAATGTTTTGTAACTGATGTATACTGCGCAGAACAGCATAGGCCAAGAAATCCTCACCAATGTTTGTACAAATCCTGAAACGGATGTTTGCAGTTAAGTGTACATTGATTTTCAAGATTAATTTCCTTGGTATTAATTTCAGCATCTAAAGCACATTTTGCTGTTCCTATTGTGAGTCTTTGCATATTGACCTTGTAACTGATCCTTAAAAACGTTTTCTGAATATGTTTCAATCCTCATGTACAAGAAAAAGATCTTAAGTGCACAATTTAAAATTACCTAACTGCACAAATCTTGCACCACCAAACAGAAGCCAAATTTTGGGTATTACGATAATGGCTTGCCTTAATTGTCTTTTTAAACGTGAAAACCAAACTCCCTCCTAGAATTTCATATTGGCAATGGCAGATGAGCACTTTCTGTCAGCTTGCTTCTTGCATAGTCTTTTTGATATTGTGCCTTCATTCTCGTGTTACGCAAGTTGTCACCCTGTGCTGTAGAATTTTAAGCTTTGTGATGCGCTTACCGACCAGCTTTTTCCTTCGTAAAAACACTTTACACATACTACTGGATGCCCATAGGCTATAATGCTGCTGCTAAGAGCCAAAGAAAACTCCCCACAGAAGTGAGTTCTTTGTTGAAATCTTATGAAAAAAATACCTTCTGACCTATTCTGTTTGCTTATATTGTGAGTGGTGGAATTGTACAACTGAAGACCTCATTGTATTTCAACACCTGATGCAGCACTCAATTGTATGATTATTGAAATGCCTATTCTGTAAACTGTAAATGACCTGGTACTGCTTTCAATTCATGCTAACCCTTAAATGTATTTGTTTTGCGTTCAACTAATTTGATCTTAACTATTGTATGTTTTGTACTGTAATGATTTACTCCAATTAAAAGTCAGTTTTTGTTTGAAGACTCAAAATAAATATACAATGTGTGACTTTATGAATGTTTTATTCCTCACGTCAAGCATGTCATTTTACATAGGCTTTGCAGGAGCTCTTGGTGCACCAGCCTAAGGGAGAATGCAAAAAGTTAGATATGTTTACAAAGTAACCATCATATTTTAGAAACTCCTCCTTACATTGGGCCTGAACCTGGGTGGCGGCGTGCGGTCTTTCCTGGCCTCACGGGAGCGATTTCTCACCACTTTACTGTGGATGGCACAGCTGACACAGTAGTGTAGCTTCACGTAGAGCTTGGGCAAAACATAAGCTGAATAGAAGAGGGCACATGAAGGATATCAATCACATTGGTTCAAGATATTTCCATCATTGAAGGGCACAATAATGCACTTACAGTCAAAGACACTGGCCTCCGAGATGTCTCTCACACCAGCAGCTTCAACAATGTTCCTGATGACAAACTTTTTAATGGCCTTATCCTTGGGGACACACCGGGCACAGTTGGTGCAACGGATGGGTTGCACGTGCCCACGGCCCTTCTTGGCACGACCGTTATTCCTTCTCTTCTTGGTCTGAAACAAAAGATAAAGAAATTAGTTTTAGCTTGCGGTAAACCCTTGCAAGGGCATATGTTTGGTCTTTGTGGGCACTAACGCTGTCCCTTCATAAGGTTTGCATTTCCTCATGCTGAGGTTTTCGAGTATTTCCTTGCCCTCATGTAGGTTTTAGATCAGGGGATGGTATGATAAAGGGTCTTTAGTTTGTATTCGTCTGTTGTCTGTACAGCCCTTTGAGACTCCTTGTGATAAAGGGCTATATTAAAAACATGACTTGACACATATGATCACAATTTATAATAATGGTGGGGACAAAACAAGGATTCCTCGATATTGATGTGGACGCATCTCCCCAGTTTATGCCAAACAGAAACCCTTGCACCTATGGCAATGCAGTACTCAGTTCAGTGAAATTATAATAGATTAAACACTAAGATTGCTGGGTTGGGCTTCAGCACACCCACGACCCTAGTGAGGATAAGCGGCGCAGAAAATAGATGGGATTAATACGCACACACTGATTGATGAATTTCTGTGGTAACATTGAAATAACGTTTCGCGACCGAGAAAACCAAACCGAGATTAAAAATGTTACTGTATAGAGAATTCTCACGTAGATCTCATAAGGGGGACAAAAATCGGACATTTATAATGACAAGCACATATATAATTACATTTGAAATATGTCACTTCGTATTCATCTCCAGATTTATCGTACGCTAGCAGACGCATGCACATCGATGCTAGCTGGCTAACCAGCTAGCATTTAGGCCCGGGCACATTAGGAGCGTTTTATTGAGCTTTAAATTACAACATAATACACAAAGGTGGTTTATTGTAATATAAATAACTATACTTTTCCAAATTGAAATAGTTTAGCGACAAATTCACAGATTTATTCTGTTTTTGTCGAACGGCCACTGTTGTAGTGAACTCACCATGTTGCACGGGAAGCTGGAAAGAGGACCGGAAAAGGTTGAACCGCCGAACGTAGTGAATTTCCGCCCTGCTGGCGCATCAAATTACTGTTTTAAAAGTTTAAAATTATTTGTATTTAGATTCATGCTCATAATTCATGCATTTACTTTTAAAATATACGTGATGTGAGTTATTGTAAAGTTTAATAAAATTGCCAATTTGTCGGCGCGGAAGGATATAGTACGCGTGCGCATGCAACTTCAGATAGTCTATTGCGAAAAATAGTGCCATGTGCAGCAACATAAACTACAAGAACTTGTTACGGTAATTTGAAAGCAATTTTTAATTTAATGTTTTAATATCTTATTATCAGATGGTTATAACACGAATGGGATTCAAGACTGAATTCTGTCGTGCCTTTGTACAATCCACAAGCTGCTGCAACACTCTTGAAGTGACAGTGTTTATTATTTAGCGCCTACTAGTGGTGAACCAAACCTTTATTCATTAAAAACAATACAGAATTGATTCGGAAAATAAGCAGAAATACATAAACTAACATATACACATTTATAAAATACACACAGGCCAAGAAATGTTATATTTATTTTATATAACATGATGCTTAACTAAAGAGATATGACATGATTGTTTGCCATCTTGCCGCTATGGGTAAAAAAAGACCTCAATTTTTTCATTCTCTATCCTTGTTTTATCTTTTTCCTTTTTTACTTAATAATAATAATTTCCTTTGTATTGTCATTCTTTGTAACAATGTACACAGAACGAAATGTCGATACACCTGACCCGTTGTAGCGAGTCGATGCAGCCGCAGCCAACAGAGGGCGCCGCCATTTTACCAATTAGGTATGACTTCATACTTTTTTCATGTTTCTTGTCATTATTTCATTCTCTTTATTACGATTGACTGTTTTCGTTATGTCTTGCTTTATTCTCCTTTTCCATCTTTCGTTTGATTTTTTTTTCTTCTTGAATTTTTTCTTGCTTTATTCTTTTCCATTTGTCCCTTTCCCCTTCTTTTTTCTTGTTTGTCCATTTGTTTTCTTTCTTTTTTTCTTATTTTTCCATTTGTCTCCCTCTTCAAAGACTGAGCAAAATACGATAAGAAAAAATGGTGCCAATTGGTCCCTTTCAGTCTCCGTGGTTTGTTTTCTTTCCTGTGCTCTTCAGCACTCCTTTTTGGCTGCACAGCGATATCCAACAAGATCTAGTGGTCGAACATTACACACTGTCCCTTTAACACGAGTGCAGCCCGTGCAAATGATGGATTCCTTTAATACTGATTGTATTCTTGATACTTTAGTTTTAGATCTTATTTTGTACAACCAATTTTATAAAATATATTCAAGAGCAGTAGATTTATCTGAGCTCTTGTGGAAAACCCCATTTGGCCCGATGACAACCTGGACCTAGTTCCAGCGGCCCCCAAGTCAATTGAGTTTGAGACCCCTGCTTTAAAGAATTAAACTTTTAACAGCAATGGTAAACAATAAAAAACAAGACTCATTTTTTAGAAGTTTTAATGAGAACAAAGATTCCATTTTCTCCATCTTACTCATTGACACAAGTCTCAGAATGTGGTTGTATCCTGCCATGTCGGAAAAAAAGCCTGATTGTAAATTGAGCATGAATCTGAAATTCATAAAACAGATTTCGACTCAGTCCAGTAAAACAATTATAATTCTCTGATCAGAAGATGTGTCCTCTGTGTCTGTTGAATTTTGGTGATGTTTCAGTATATTCATACTCAAGCTGAGAAGCAACATAGTGTCAATGAAGCCGATTAACGTACAATCGACACCAGTTAAATATGTTAATTCCAGTTCGACCCTTACGAATGGATATTTCACAAAATAGACACAAAGAAAACACATTTTTTTAAAAACTGATTTAAATAGTTCTTTGTCTCGTACTTATTTCTTCTTGCTCTTCTTGTCCTTGGCCTTCTTTTTGCTGGGTTTGGGATCTTTAGCCTTGTTGTAGAGGTAAAGCCCCACCAAGCCGAGAAGAGTGGGCACAAGGGCCAAACACAGGAGGGGGAACACGTCGTTTACCATCTTTTGCCATGGCGTTTGTTGCGTCAGCGAGATCACTTCCACTTCAAACTCGAGCGATGCGTCGCCTGTGTCAATTTTACAAGGAGAAAGTCCATAAAGAAGACGAACTCTTGCATTGTATTTAGTACTTACACTTAAACTGCCATACATTCTGGACTATGGAGGACCCCTGATTAAAAGCCACGTACTCAAAATGGGAAATGACACTCAATTTTGTCTTTGTATAAGCCACACCTGATTTTAAGCCGCAGATAATTCAAGTCCATTTCTTATATTCTTACATTTTAAGCCACCCCACACCTGGCGACAACCGCGTGAGGAATTTGGCATCGACGCCTCTGGTTGTGGAACGCCAATGGCGGCGTTTCCACAATCCCCCAAAGAAACCTGATACGGATTTCAGCTGCATCATTTACAGTTCTGCTTAGAGTTGTTTGCGTCACGTCTTTGTGGATCACGTAACCGTTCAAGATGACGATTACAAAGACAAGCACACATTTACTACTGCACCAAAAGAGACCTATAATTCTAGACAACAGGGCCAGGGAAACCATACTGTGGAGAGAGTGCCAGATTGCAACACACACGTCGTTTCGTGTCATATCATTTGCTTGATATCCGTCCTTAAAGTTTAAAAGAAACTTCAGCCACCTTAAATTAACATGGATGATACTTTTCAAGTGTAGAATTTTTGATCCGTACACCATTTTCATGGCCAAATTTAAGCATTTCTTAAGAACTTTCAAAGCTAAGTTTACAATTTCTCCTGTACAATTAAAAAAGGAATCCAGTACGAATCATGTATTTTGCAGATCCACAAATACATCTGTGATATACACGATACAAATTTTAATCTTCCGTGCTCATTTATCAAGATTCTGAGTAAATCACAAAAATATATGTGGATCTGAACAATACGTGAGTAAATATTTTGGCGACAAATCTCTCGTCATATAGGTGTTAGGTAAAACGACGGTAATATATAGCTTACATTTTCAGTTGCAGGAAGTTCTTAGAATTTAACACTGAGAAACACTACCTTATTGATTCAATAATTGATTCGCAATCCTTGCAACAATACACATTTCATAGTGCCCCGTTTATAGCATGCACCTGTCCTCTTGTCTGCGACCCGTATGGGGCAATGACGCTTCATAGGACAGTGGCAAACAAACTAATGGCAGCTGCAGTTATCCACAATGGAAGAAAAAATACAATGGCAGTGTGAAGCCACCAGAGAGCAGTGTCTGAGTCATTTTGAAGCAGACTTGCGGTGAAACGTGGCAACAATTTTAAGCATTTACTAGCATTTCACCCACAATTCAAGAACTTACCAATATTTGGAATCACAATTTAAAATTCAAGCATTTCTAAGGATTTCAAGCACCCGTTCGAAGGCTGTTGATAACTTCCACTCGTGTTCAATTTGGATGTATAACTGGAAGGCTTGATTTGTGAGTAAAAAATTTGTAATGTGGTGAGAATTCTGTAAATATTTAATAAAGTACTGTAAAAACTCCCCTTTTAGAATATAGACTAATTTCTCCTCCATTGGGGCGTCCTAAATGTTTCCAGATGTCACCTAATTGTTTTGTATTCACAGCGCATGCATTTTGGAAAAGAGCAGTTCACCGTTTTCCTCGGTGCCGCCACGAAGAAAAGAATAAGCTGCATTTTAACTAAAGTGACAGCGGTTAAAAAGTAACAAGTAACAACAGCTTGTATTCCGGAATTTCCGGTAATGTTTGCTTTCTATTCAAGACTGACCTACAAACTAATTTAACTTGGAACCACTTCTAGCTTTGGTTTGAGATGACATATATAAAAGTTAATGATAAAAATCATGTACCTGGAATTGTAGGAGGGTAACCCTTTTTTCCATAGGCAAGGTGAGATGGAATAGTGGCTTTAATTTTTTGCCTAAAAATGAAAATAAAATAAATGAATGAACCAGCAATAAGTCATTTTGGAAAAAAATGATTAAAATGTCTTCATTCAAAAAGAAATATAAACCAATGCAGGCTTACATAGATCTTTTAATACAAATGTATTGTAAAATAAAGCTTTACCACATTTACTCTATTTCCCATATTCAATACTTTAAATAAAACAAAATATTAACACAATTCTGTCTTTAGTTCAAACCCATGTTCAATATCAAAGTACAGACGCTCCCCGACTTACGAACATTCAAGTTACGAAAAAGGGTACATACGAAAAAAAAATTCGGGATGTCGAGAGATACAGTGGGACCTCGCTACTTCGCGGTTCCACGTTTGCGGGTTCAGAGCTTCGCGAGTTTAAAAAAAAAATAATAATAAAATAAAATATATACATACATACATACATACATATACATATATATATATATATTTATTCTATTTTTTTTTCAAAGCATTTTTGAAGGGGAGGCGCTACTTTGCGGATTTTCACTTTTTGCGGGTGTTTTTGGTCCCCATTAACCACGATAACCGAGGGATTACTGTACTTGGACATTGCTGTAAGTTAGATTTGCTCCTTTGCACCTTTTTCTGAGTAGAGGACTTTACTGTAGTGCTTCTTCCCGCTGCTACCGGCGTGTGGTGCTGTGACAGCTCACCCAGAATCCACTCCGAAGAAGAATACCGGCTTCCTCTTCCTAGTTTGTGTCTAAACATACCATATTGTATCTCTACCGCGCTAAGAACTTTGACATTTTTATTGTTTAATATCTCTGGAGTAAAGTGTAAAGAAGCGGCGAGCTTTTTCTTTTGAAATGAGAGTGGAATAAGAAAGCTTGATGCGGTTGAGAAAATGGTAGGAACGCTTTTTTCGGCCACTTTTTACCACGGAGGAGGAAGTCCCCTAATTCTTGAAGCTCATCTTCCAAAAGTAAGATAAACTTAACTTTATTTATCTTTATAGAACAAATTATTTCATGAAATTTTTATTTTTTTAGTACAAAACAATAAAGGCTACTTATACAAACCTTAAAAATACTTATACAAACCTTAAACTCACAAAATAAAGCACTGAAGCAACTTACTAACAAATTCAACTTACGAACGATTGTCCGGAACCTATCTCGTTTGTAAGTAGGGCAGCGTCTGTATATTGCTTAAAATCCACCTGAAACTTAAGTCAGGTTACAAATTATTTGTTTGTTAGTACCTTTTTATTAAGCACAGCACAAAAAAACAACATCAACCAATACTTAACAATGGAATCAACTAAATATTTGCAAAACAGCTTTACTATACAATAACATAATACAATAACATGAGCCCAAAGGGAGTAGGCATAAGCCAAAGGTATTAAATGCTTACCCATATTCTATTTTTTCCCCTTGAAGAACATAGTTTACTACACAGTTAAACTAAATAGATCAATTTTTATGTAAAAAAAAAAATCATATTTAACCAGAGGAAAAAGCACACAATATAGAAGAATTAGAAAAAAAAACTCTTTATACTAGAGAAATAAGTTAAGAATACAGTATTTTTTCTACAAAATTAAGCTAAAATTCAATAAAATTGACAAAATTATTAAGTAAATTTTAGTTTACTAGACAATAAAACGTAGTAGAACCATATTTATGCATCAAAGAGGCTTTAAATGTTTTTTTTCACCGCCCCTATCTGCTTTTATCTTACATTTACCCTCTGTGTTCCAGCCAGAGAGCTCATTTCCCTAGAGTAAAGGAGGCAGGGGGACAAGGGGGAGTGATTTCACAGAAGTGTTTTAGTTTATTTTAGGAGGAAATGGTGAAAGTTAGAAAAGGACTGTTTCAAATACAGTCCAAATGCCAACTCCCAAAAAGATAAAAAGAGTTTATTCGAGCGCATCTACGAATTTCACATACTTGCAGGCGCAACAAAAGGAGCTTGACAGAGAGTACAATGATTTCAGCCAGAAGATGGCGTCAGCAAGTAGAATATTTTGAAGTTACAGACACATGCTTTAAATAATCTATATTCCAAGTATTTTATTTACATGTCAGTGGATGTGTTTTCTACCTAAAGTATTTTCCTATAATTAAGAATAATTATATTAAACAAAATACTTGAAATTAGCAAAATGATCTGCTATTTCATACAATCACACACTTTTAAGTATGTTATTTCTTTTGTTAAATGGAAAAAAACTATTAAATATAGGCTGAAGACCCAAAATGTAGGGTATTTAGGTTATTTTAATTATTACTAATGTGGAGGGAACTATAGTCTAAGTGTGCCTTTTACACTAGATTCTATATTTTACACCCAGTATATACTTTACGCTTTTATATCGTGCGTTTGTGTTTCTGTAGTGCTCAATAAGTGTGTGGTTTTACGATTTCCCTTGGTGTTCTGAGACAAGCACCTCCAGGGTCAAAAGATAGCTTTTACTCCCTATTCTATTGATCTTATCAGGTTTCGTTTTTGGGAGAATTTGAGTCCCAAATTCCAACCGAGAGCTTGCTTTTCTCCTCACAGAAACACATTGTTTTTACAAAGTTCACTATCCCTATTGCTCATTTACTATACTTGCACGCTATCTAGCGACCAACATTATACACTGAATTTAAATATGTTGTTTCTGTCTGACCCAATCAGAATCCTTTTAGGTGCACGTGGTTTATTCTATCCTCCAATTTGAATCCACGAAACCGTATAAAAAGGTGGCTCACGCTTCAGTCTGCGGAAGTATTTCCTTTCAATTCAAGAACGCGATATTGCCTTGTTTCAATCTGTTTGCTTTTCTGTAAAAACGAATTTGATTGTAACTCAAAAGTTTCTTATTTCATCTGGACATTGTTTTGAACCTCACAATTAATTTCTTGAAAAACAAAAAAACCTAACATAATAACAATCGTTTTAATTTTTTTTACAAGAAAAAAAAACAATAAAAAGAAGTAAAACAATACTTAATATAAACTACATCCTCTGCCAATGGAACCTTTTTTTGTTGCAGGGAGAGCAGGCATTTTATAGGCTCCATCTCAAGCTATATGAACCAATTGCGTTTTCAGCACCACTTTATTGCTCAAATATTTTATACTAACCCTTCACACACGCCGATCAGGCTTTGCTCCAGACCTGAGAGGAAATATCAAACAAGAGACAAAGTCAAGCCTTCAAAGTGAGGGAGTGCATTCTTTTAACCGTTACGACTCGGATGGGCTTGAATGACTTCAACCTACCAGAAATGACTGTCCTCTTCCCCAGCTCCACAACAAGAGGGTCCCGAGATAACGACGAGTCAATGATCTTGCCATCCATCAGTTTTCCCTGGTCAGCAGGAATAAATTGTTACGGCTTCGTAGTGTGTAAAGCAGGGTGATTTCTGTTACAATATGCCGCATTTGTTCCGTAATAAACTTGTATTTTGAACGGCTTTAAAATGGACGTTATTTTTTAATGAGCTTTAACTGATAACTTTTAATGAAAACTGGTTAAAATGATTTTTTTTTTCTCCAAAACATTTTGCTGTTTTTTTTTAAATTAATTTATTTATTTAATAAACGTTTCTTGAAACAAAGTCGTGTCTTTAAAAATATCAGCTACTTTTTGCAAAATAAAGGGATTTATGTCTTAGTAGTGGGCAGCACGGCAGTGCATTGGTTAGAGCGTGTGTGGCACAGTTCTGAGGTCATGAGATCGAACCTCCCTGTGTGGCCTCCTCCCACATCTCAAAAAACATGGATGTCAGGTTAATTGACTTTAATTTTAGAGTAGAGTTTAGCAGAAAATATAATATGATTGCAAATAATTTGGTTTTCTTAAGAAAGTCTGGCTCCTTTCACATTGGAAAAAAAAAGTTTAATATTTTATTATTAAGCGCCTCCTCGTGGTAAAAAACAGAACTTTATTCAACTAAAAAAATCTATATTGATAAAAGTAGAATCCTCACTTATAGGCTGGGCAAAAAGTTGGAGTAAAATTGGTCCTTATATTTAATTTGAGTAACCTTAGCTCGCATTATACCTTGTGAGTTTTAGCACTCGTTTTCAGTTGGACGACACAATACAATGATATCTAGTGGTCAAATAATACACACTGTTCCTTTTGAGGATTCCTTGTGAAGGCTTGTTGGTGTGGATCTAGGAAACAGTGTACTCGGAACTCATTGTACAGTATATGGATGAGCTAGTATTGATACTATGTATAAGTATACTGTACAATACTAATACCAGCCTTTTTAAGGCATTGGTACTCGTGACGGTGGCTGATAAAAGTATTGGCTACACTCTAGCAGCCTTTTAAAAATCACTAACCAGAGATGAGAGGGATAATAAATTGCCATTAAAGCCTCAGTGTGTAATATTTGACCACTAGATGACACTGTGTTGTCTGGTGTGAATGCAGGCCAGTGTCAAAGAGCACAGAGTGGCAGTGGGATGCCAGACAAACATGGTGGCGACCCAAGTGGGGATTCCACTGTGTAAAAGAAATTTCTCGACCTGGGATTTTTTTTATAAAAATAACATTGGTGTGATAGTTTATGTATTTTGCCAATTATTCAAATCAATGTTTATTTTTTTAATGAATGCAAGTTTTTTGGACCTTTAGGAGGCACTAAATATTACATAATGGAATGCAATATTAGGGAAAATATTATGTGTGGATTTAACAGTATTTTATTCTCAAAACATAACTGTTTATGGCAATTTAAAGTGTTACTGATATCAATGACTACATATGAGTAGAATAATGGTATATGTCCGATGTGTGATCAAAAAACCTTTAGTACCAGAATTGTGCAGTCATGAAAATATAAACGTACTCAGTGTTAATGTTTTTTCTCATTTAATATCACAATTCTTTGGATTTCCTTTGTCAAATCGATGAATTTTCACATTATACTATTGATAAATTAGTATGTAAACTATGCAGAGTGAGGCACGCAATTATCTTTCCTCATGGCAGAGCGCAACAGTGAGATTAAGGATTCTGATTTTGCGGAAAGTTCAGCCCCAAACAACAGAATTAGTTATAACCTACCAGTAAGTCAAGCAATGCAGTAAATTTGGTCTGGTTGTTTAGAGTTTTTTCATAATGGAGCTTTACCTATCTATTGACACTTTTTTTAAAGGAGCAGCGTGTAATGTTCTACTGTTTTGAAAATCTCTAGATGCAGATTAGAGGTAAAATTGGGCCTAATAAAAATCCAGCTCGACCCGACCTGGCCTGCGGGTTTAAAAGTTCGAACCAGCCCAAAAAAGGACCAATTAACACGATTTGAAGGACCGAGCTTCAAGTAAACCCGAAGCTGCACTTCGGCGCAGCACGAACTTCTGCAGCTTCGAAGTGCAGCTTCGAAGTGCAGCGCCAAAGTGCAGCGCCAAAGTGCAGCGCTGAAAAGTACTGTTATTTCAGAAAAATATTCATCAAATAGAAGTAAAAATCGATCTTCCCAATAATTACACAAGAGAGAAAGAAGCCTGAGATTTTCGGGCCGGGTTTGGGCCCAAGATCTCTGATGCAGAATGAGGCACACAATTCTCTTGCCTCATGTCAGAGGGTAATATTGAGACCAAGGACTCTAATTTGGTCCATACCCCATCCCCAAATAATATAATTAGTGATGATATTAGCAAACTACCAATAAGTCATGCCACCCAGTATTTATTTCTTGTTAAATTGATTTTTTTTTCCCCAAAAATTGAGTATTACCTTTCTATTGATGCTGTTATTAAAAGGAGCAGCAAGTATACCTCATTTATCGGTTAAGGTAGGACAATATTATGTTTTTTCTCCTATATTCCAATTTCTATATTGCCTTCTTGATCTGGAAATCAAATGATAAATAAGATGTAGGTTAATTTATTTGTAAATAATGTGTCTCACTAAACACGAACCACAGCGCCCGTGCCTGCAATTTACAATAATGATTAAAATGTGTTTAGAATGGTGGAGTCATACATAACATGCCATATTTAGGATAGTTCGAAAAATAAGCGGGAAGGATAGATGATGAATAAGATGCAGCTGCATTATTTGTAAATCTGACTGAGCCTCATCAGACCCGAACCCACCGCACGTTACTGCTTCTGTATATACATGAATGAATGAGAATGAATACCATCTAATTGATGAAGGATTTGACATTCGATACGTGTGTTTGTACGGCGTGCAATTCGGGAGTATGCCGTGGCAATGCAAACGCGTGGATGAGCTTCTCTCGTATTATCTGCTGACGTGTTGCACAAAAGGGCCGCCACATTCTCATGCCACACGTCAAAAACCTGTGTCTCCCGGTCAAGAATTGCTCTACTCGCCGAATAACATGCATTAAGCATTTTTAGTAAGCTAGCACGATGAGGACTCGTTGCGGGGCTTTAATTAGCGTCTTACCGTGTAATGGATCTGCAACGTGTCCCCCATTGCAGAGAGTACGGAGCAAGTTTCGGGTTTCAGCTAGAAGCAGAACACTTGATAATCAGCATCGCCTTTTTTCAATTCAAAGCATGATTTTCTTTACATTTGTGATTTTTCACTCACCAAGGTCTCCACCTGCAACTCCTCGGCTTCATTTTCGTCGCCTTGAACGAGCAACCCATTGAATGTGAAAGCTGCGAGTAGCAGCAAAACAAAGCAGCCTCGCATTGTGAACTTCTGCAAGAGGCTGGAAAGGGGAAACACTATGCGTAAAATGGCTAATGCACAGCGAATTTCTGCGCCCAAGCGTCAAAACGTGTCCGCGCTCCGGCTAATGCTGATGTGTTCAAAAGAGAGTAGAGATAAGCTTGAGCTTCTAGTGAACGTTGGCCCCCCACACTTGGCTCAGTGGGACGAGCCCGCTTCAGACCTTCCGCTAACATCACACATCTGTATGTAAGCTAAGGGCGTGTGATGCTCTTTAAGGACGCTGGAGGGCGCTGTGGTCCTTGAGTTATGCCACGTAGGCTATCTTTCATCTGTGAGCGTGTGCGTGAAATAATTCGCGGGATATGAGGTTCTAGAATGGACAGGGTTGGGTAGGGTTACTTTAACTGGATTACTTTCAATTACTTTTGGATTACTCCAATACCAAATATACCTTTAAAAGATAAAAGAAACTAAATATGAATAAAATGACTTAATTTTGTGCAGGCTTGGGGAGTAACGGAATACATGGAACGGCAAAAATGATGTTGGCAAGCTGTTTGAATTTATTTTCATTTTGTTTCTGTCGCATTTTATGTTAGTTTTGCCGGAGATAAAAAAAGATCAAAGCCAGGAGAGAAAGCCTACCACGTGTTGTGAGTCATAATTCTATTCATATTTAGTTTATTTTGTCTTTTAATAGCATATTTGGTATTGGAGTAATCCAAAAGTAATTGAAAGTAATCCAGTTAAAGTAAGCCTACCCAACCCTAAGAATAGAGATATTGTAGTAGATACTCAGTACCAGTGTTGGGAACGTTACTTAAAATGAACAATAAGTTACAGACAATACCGGAGTGGCTAATCGGGAAGAACGGGAGATAACCCGAAGGGCCGGCTAACGTCAAGGTGGATTTTAACGTAGAAGATGAAATGAGTTTTACCAAATGGGGGAATTCTCCCCTCCCAAATTTTAAGTTGGTTTGGCCCACCACTATTTTCCCTTTCCGTAGCAGTAAAATGAACGCTGAACCGCGAGAATGATGAGCCAGGGGCGATAGAAAACAAAAAGGTGCTCGTAGGAACCGTAAAAAACAGGAAAAGAAATAGAAACACGTTGAAAGAAGGACTGTTTTTATTCATTTCACTCCTCTTGTGTCTTCAGTTATGTATTGTACTGCATTTTTGCAGAATTGAACAGTTACTCAAACTCGTATCGATGTGAATTCCGTCTCTTTTTAAAAAAGTGGTTCATTCGGCTCAGCTCACTAAGAAAGTTTGGCTCTTTCGACTCCCCAAAGCTTCTTCAGGTGTGTTTTCGTTGCTTTCAGCCAAATATTAAAAATGATTATGTAAGCTCATGCACACAAATACGTTTGGGGGACAAATAAAACTATGTAAGAAAAAGGGACAACAATGAAAAAAAAACAACCGAAGGAAAAAAATGAAACGAAAGCTAAAAGAAAGGAAGAAAAAACGAGAAACACTGACAAAGGAAGAAACTTGAAGTAAGAGGTTAGAAGAATCAAAATAGTACAAGGGATATGAGCAAAGGAAGGCAGAAAAAAAATAAGAAAAAGATGAAAAAAGCTATGAAAAAAAAGAGAACAGCTTGGGGGGAAAAGAAACCGAAGAAGAAAAACAAAAAGAAGAAATGGAAAAAAAACAAGCTCACATTTAAGCCAGCACCCTGAAATAACCACATAAGAAAAGAAAGCAATTGTGTACACCAACTTGTGGGGCGATGAACCATTCATATTTCTTAACTTGCGCAATCTTGAGAGTTTGCAAACGAACACAGCCGAGACACTCCATATCCATGTTGTCTTTTGTCTTCAAACCACTTGTGTCCATGATGTATTTTTTTCGCCAGGCTAGTACAATGCAAAAAATAAAAATAAAATTACCAATAAAAAGACCCAAATTCAGCACTCTTATCATAAAATTCTGTAATCACATGTTACAAGGCTTATAAAAGAAAGATTACCATCAAGACCATAAACTGTGTTTCATAAATAGCAGGGTTTTTGTTCTTGTTATTACGATTATTTGAAATGTGCTGTACAGAATTTGGATAATTTCTACTCACTGACGCCATCATTCGGCTTGTGTCATCATTGCAGCCCCTGTCAAGCTCCTAATGTTGTGCGTGCAAGTGGGTGCATTTTTTTAGAGACCCTTGAATAAACTCTTATTCTTTCACCTCTCTTACGGTTTGGGTTGGCGTTTGTACTCTACTTGAAACAAACCTTTTCTTACTTTCACCATTTTCATGCAATGCGGAAGAATAAGAAGCTGCGGTGACGAGCTTAAAGTTACTCTCCAACCTTAATCTGAACAATTTTGCTAAAAGTAAGATAAAAGCAGATAGGCATGGTGGGGAAAAAGGGCTCTTCGAACTCAGTTGGACATTCTTAACACATTTAATTGAGAACATTTTCTACTTTTAACTGTTTGAGGACACCTCAAACGCCTTAAATAAATTAGACACTAATAATGGGAAATTACCTCAAAATATAAAACGATAAAGCTAGTTTGTCAGACCTTTTTATATAAAAAGTTTGCATTTGGGGGGGAGCTCGCCATTGTCCGTTGAGTCACTCATGGTCTCGCAAGATCCCGTCACATTACATCGCTGTTATCGAGTAAACCTCGCGAGACGTGTAAGCGAGCTAGGTAAGTAGTGGCTCCATCATACGAACTGGAACCCACCGACCATTACTAAAATCCGAAAAAGTAAGTGCTAGTTATCTTATATATTTATTTCGTGATCAGTTCGGACCGTGTATTCGGTGTCACTCTCGGCTGGAACCGAAACACTTAGACGGCTTTGTGACGGCAAGCTGCTCACTGAGGTGGATGAGAAGAGCGAATGAATGGACGGATGCGCTGAGAACGGACACTTGCTAGCATCGACGCGTCTCATCAAGCCCGCTTTTAAAATGCCAGTAAAATTAATTTGTCGTCGTTGAATGCGGCGCTTTTTTTTTACATTTTGTCGAAATAAGCGGCGTTTTGCTCGGTCCAGCGTGTATTAACGCGCATAGCGTTGCAACGGGTTAATTACGACAAGTTAGCTGGAATGTTAACGAGGGTAGCATCGGTGGCTAGGAGAGCTAACGTGGGTCACCCTGGCCGCATTCTTATCATGTGACGGACCGGCTTTATCACGCCAAACATGCGATTGTTTATCTTTTTATTTTTTTACCTTTTGTTTAATAACACACAAAGGCAGAACATTACATTTTGGAACAAGTGCTGCCGTACGTCTTCAGGACCATGGACAGGGCCGTTCTTGTGTATTTCTGTTCTGATCCTTTTAGTTATTTAGAATTAGAATCGTCTGTATTTTCATTTATATTGACGTAGTGAACATTGTTTACAATGAGATTAGACGTTGCACTCAAGTCAAGTCATGTTTATATGTCAAGTCAAGTCATTTTTATTTGTATAGCCCTTAATCACAAAGAGTCTCAAAGGGCTGCACGGGTTATTACACAGACTATTTTTGAGACTATTATTACATCATCCCCTGGTCTGGAACCAACATGAGGGCAAGGAAAAACTCAAAAACCTCAACATGAGGAAAATGGAGAAACCTTGAGAAGGGACCGCACATGTAGCATCCCCCTTTCAGGATTACCAGACAGCAAAGGGTGTTGCAATCACAAATAATACAGAGATATTGTCCACGAAAAGTATAGGTTATTCATAAGCTATAGAGTAGAAGTGTGTTTTAAGCTTAGATTTAAACATTTCCACTGAGGTTGCAGATCGGATCTCAGGGGGGAGAGCATTCCACAGCACCGGTGCCCGAATGGAGAACGCTCTAGAACCAGCGGAACACTTATAGCACTTGATCACAAAATGTCTCAAAGGGCTGCACCACCATTACAGCATTGCCTGATCTGACATTGACAAGAGCTGCACAACAGAACACAAAATTTCTGCAACGTTTAGAATGAATTTGACTAATTAAGATTCAAAACATTTAAAATATGTGTTCATACATGGACTAAAAATAACTAATCTGTAAAAACAAAACAAAATTCCTCCTTTTGAAGTAAGTCGACATGATTTTATTTGAGTGTCCAGGATGAACATGTTATAAAAGACTGAAAAGAGAAATACAAGAATATGAAAATAGGCAGATATTTACAAGGTAGTGCTTTTAGACTGGCCTTAGTTGTAAGTACTTGAATTGACTTGCCTTTTTTGATAAAAACGTTGGAAGCAATATATGCAACAAGATTGGACATTGCAATTTTGTTCGGGCTCAAGCATATGTAGGATATTTATACATTTTTACAGTACATCCTCATTTTCTTCACGTTAAACACAATTATAAAACCTTTTTTATTATCTTTATGATAACGTAGTGTACATTGTTCACAATGCGATAAGACGTCACACTCCAGAATGAACATGCAATACTTGATAGGTGGTGCATGTATGTTCAAAAATATTCTACTTGCTGACGCCCTCCTCCGGCTGAAATAATCCCTGCAGCTCCTTTTTTTTGTGCGCACAAGTATGTGAAATTCTAAGAAGCGCTGGAATAAACTCTTCCATTTTCATCTTTTTGGGGTTTTAGTTTGGCATTTGGACTGTACTTAAAACAGTCCTTTTCTTACTTCCACCATTATCATCCTACAATTAAAGAAAAACACGACCATGCACATGACATTACTCTGCCCATCCCCCCACTCTTACCATGGCCTCCTTCTTTTCAGTGTAATAAGCTTTGTGGCCTGGACACCGATGATAAAAGTAAGATAAAAGCAGATAGGCACGGTGAGAAAAAAGGAAAAGGCTCTTTGAACTCAATTGGGCATTGTTAGCACATACTTAATCGAGAAAATATATTTTTTAATTTTTTTTTAAAGACGTCTCAAACTATGCACCCCACCTTCTAAAAAAGGGGAAAAAAAGAAAATTTGGATCTATATTTACATGGTAGTGATTGTAGACTGGCCTAAGTAGTAAAAGTATTTCTTTAAAAATATCATTCGTTTTGTGTGGCAGATGGAAGGGAATTTTATGTACTAGTAGTATCATTTTGTTGTCTTGGTATTGATGGCTATACTCAACATTAGGGTAGAAAAATGTTGTATCAAAAATAATTAATTATTAAAGTACTATGATATACATTAAAGTGCTACAGACAAGCCTAACAAAGATAGACTTTGCATATTCTACTTATCTTTGTTGTTGCATGATAATGACCAAAATATTATAATAGCGTAGTTTCTAGAATTGCATCCCCCAAAAATAATTAAACCCACTGTAGGAAGTTTTAGTCAGAAATACAATAATATTAACACATTGCTTAAAATACGACACTCATTATAATTAAAATGAGATTTTAAACTAGGATATGGTGCTTTTCAATTTGTATGGTCACTCAAATGTGTCTTTCAATATGTCAGCTTTTCAAGGCAGCTCTAAGAATATAGGACATTCAGCCATGAATTATGAGGTCATCCATTTAGGCTAAGGTTTGTAGGAGGAAAATGCAGAAAGAAGGTTTTGAACAGATTGCTCCGTAGCCTGGAGCAATCGTGCTGACATGCCTCTCTGCCACTTATATGACAATCACTGTGGGCGAAGAGAGGAGCTGTGATTTGGTGCGTGTGTGGAATGCTTAGAAAGATGAGTAGATGACAATTTTGCGTGGTTGTTTGTACGTAAAAAAAAAAGCTGCGAAAAGTGAACGTGTATTTTATTCTCATTCAGCCCTCTGTAACGGAGCCCTTACTGGAGACATTGCATAAAGGCATCTGGAGTCGTTCGGAAGCCTCTTGGAATCATGGGGAACATTTTCGGGAATCTGTTGAAGAGCCTCATAGGAAAGAAGGAGATGAGGATCTTGATGGTAGGCCTCGACGCTGCAGGAAAAACGACAATCCTCTATAAGCTCAAACTGGGGGAAATCGTCACCACCATCCCAACCATCGGTATGAGCAGGCTGTCCAAGATTAATCGCGGCCCACCTTTTTTCGCGGCCCACCTTTTTTCGCAGATTTGCTGAATGACCTCATGTGGTTTGTACATTTTTTCAGGCTTTAATGTGGAGACAGTGGAGTACAAGAACATCAGTTTCACTGTGTGGGATGTGGGTGGGCAGGATAAGATCCGCCCCCTCTGGAGACACTACTTTCAAAACACACAGGGTGAGCTAAATTAAGCAGTATGAAAGATCTCATATCTTATACAGTATATTCTGTATTAATTTGCGAATCTTTTATCCACCCCAGGTTTAATTTTTGTGGTGGACAGCAACGATAGAGAGCGTGTGAACGAGGCAAGAGAGGAGTTGATGAGAATGCTGGCTGAGGATGAGCTGAGAGATGCGGTGCTCCTTGTGTTTGCCAATAAACAGGCAGGAATCACTCACTCATATACAGTTGCTTAGTTTATTTCACAAGTTCTAATAGATGAGCTCTATAAAAAGAATTAACATAAATAAAATATTTTGTTTGTGCTCACTGGTTATAGCATCCACCAAATTTCCAAAATAATAATCAAAATAATGTAGCCGTATGTATTTTTACTGTGTTGCCCAAAGCTTATTATAATTTTCAGTCTAATTTGAGACCAAAGTGATAAAAACAAGTGCCACGATTGTTGGTTGATGATTTTTTCACCAACCCTAAATGAGAAAGAATCAAATATTAAATAATAGCAGAATTTCATTTTTTACCACCTGTCATATTTACTTCTTTCACTGCCATTTAAGACTATGGACGTCAAAAATCCCTTTCAACTGGTTTGGCAGTGTATAAGTTTATACAAAATTTGAAATCCCGGAGAGTGGTTTAGTGGCTCAAGCCTCGAATGAAATTCGAGTATTTGAATCATCTCTATGTCTGTTTAGTAGGAAACTTAAGTTGGTGAGAGGACTCGAAACTCAAAGCCCAATTGCAATAACAACCCTCATTCCATTTCAAAAATCATATGAGGAACTTGAACTCAACTTCCTATTCGGAATCCTAACCTTTTTTCAAAACCATTCCAGGAATTTAAGTCAAATCAAGTCATATTTATTTGTATAGCCCTTAAACACAATATGTCTCAAAAGGGTGTATGGATTATTATTACACTATCCCCTGATCTAAAACCTACATGCGGTCAAGGAAAAGCTCAAAACCTCAGCGTGAGGAAATTATGAAACCTTGAGATGGGGCTGTACATGAGGTAATCCCCCTCCCAGGATGGCCACGCTCCAATAGATGTTGCAAGGCATCAACAAACAAAACAGACATCACACGTCCTCCTCCAACTTCCAATTTCTCCAGTACCATTACAATGCATGTTATTGATGTGAGGGAGGGCTCTTTTGCGTGGAACGGCGGGAGGGTGGTTAGCACGCAGCCCCCCAGTGCAGAGGTTCAGGGTTCAAGTCCAGCTATCGCAGCCTCCCCGAGTGGAGTTTGCATGTTCTCCCCGTGTCTGCGTTGGTTTACTCTGGGCACTCCGGTTTCCTCCCACGTTCCCAAAAACATGCATGTCAGGTTAATTGGCCGGTTCAGATTGTCCCTAGGTTCGAATGAGAGAGTGAGTTGTCTGTCTCTGTGTGCCCTGCGATTGGCTGGCAACCAGTTCAGGGTGTCACCTGCCCACTCCCCGTAGATAGCTGGACTCGGCTCCAGCACCCCCGTGACCCTACTCAGGATAAGCGATGCAGATAATGGATAGATGAATTATCATTTACGTGTGTGCATGTTTGCATACATTCCTGTGGAATCTTGGCCTAGTGAAGCCAGTTGACCCAGGGGATCTTGCTGAATGGGTTTGGAGTGTTGAAGACCTTCATAAAGCTGATGGGGCGACAAGACTTGTCTGGCCACACCAAAAACAGCCATACAAATGAACCCGTCCACGCTTATTTCTCACATCTCAAGCCCAGCACCTAACTGGCTCCAATTTGGCTCTGACAATTTTGGCTACAGAACTCCAACGTCGCCATTCCCCCGCACACAAAACTCAGTTGCTTGGTTTTTAAGTTCTGCCAAGAGTTGCTTACATACTTGATAGAACATTCGCACTTACCGAGCGATTTCTTGTTGCAGGACTTGCCAAACGCCATGAATGCCGCCGAGATCACAGACAAATTGGGTTTGCACTCCCTGCGCCACCGTAACTGGTACATCCAAGCCACCTGCGCCACCAGCGGTGACGGTCTCTACGAAGGCCTTGACTGGTTGGCCAATCAGCTCAAGAACAAGAAGTAGAAAGAAGAACGGATGGCAGCCGCCACCCATCAACTTGTTTTCTGGCTATTTCTTTGGGAACTGAGGCTGCCGTTTGGGTGAATTTGAAGATTTTTGCCTTTTGTTTGGAGTCTGTCGTTGTCTGAGCCCAGGTTCAACCACACAAACACATACAAACGCACATGCACACAAACACACAGTAACTATAACCATTCACTTTGGCATGTGCTTTCCTTGTGTCCACCTCTTGTCTTTAGGTGCAGTGTATAGTCCGTCTGTTGGGTCGTGTGACTCCACCCCATCAAAGAGTTTGACCCTTTCACGTTTATTCACAAAGTCTCATTCTCAGTCGTCTTGTGTCGCCTCTTCCTAAGCTACGTTTGACAACAGCTACTTTGAGAAGCTACTTGAGTGTTTCTTTCAAGGTCAACATTAAGGTATAAGACCCTCAAGAGGGGCAACTTTGATATAGCAGGAATAATACATACTGTATCAACGTTTGGAATTTTCAATCACAAACATGTTATTATCTTACTAGTATTCAGAGAATGAACTGATTAAGGTAGCCAGCCCCTTTTAAGGCATCGGTACTCTGGATACTCGTATTGGCTGCCCTCGAGTGGTTGTTTAACAATCAGGAACTATTTAATAGGACATGGGCATGCAAACTACGGTCCATGGGCCAAATGACGTTTTAATCTGGCCCGCCCAGCGAAAATAGTAAAAAAAATGTATGTACTCGTGTATTACGCGCATGTTAATATACCAAAAAAGAACTCAAAATTTAGGTGCACGTTTTACAGAAGGTTTACCGTATTCATGCAACTATTAATACATTGCAAAACAATAGTTGCAAAGAGAATCAAACCCAGGTTCCGGCGATGTGAGTGCTAAATCCTAACCTCTTGACCAACATTGATGCATATTATCACTTTTTTTAAGATGCCATTTGTCTCTGGTATTGTAAAAAAACAGAAAAAGGATGAGATGAAATCTGATGCCTTTTTTTGTAAATCACTGCTGGACCAGCAGTTAGTTTTCCGCACCTTCATGGCTCCAAGCCAGGTTCAATTCACATTGCATGCATCTGCAAAGTTCGAGCTTAAATAAAGCTTTTTTTAAATCAAAAGTTAGGGTTTTGCATTATAAGTTAATAAATGCGGTAAATCTTTGAAAAAGTACGATTAAGAAAAATAGGTTGTTGTTTTGGGGCCAGTTCTCGCCGTGTCTCTTCGTGTGTCCCATAAAAATTATATTTTTCATTACGCCTAATGGCCATGTAACGTATTTTGGGTGGCAAATACATTTTTTCAACAAATAATTTATTGACGAATTAAATTCAAGTGCTGAGTTTAACATCAAATTGCTGGTCACATTTTTCTGTACTTTCTCTTTTTTTTTCATTTTTTGATTGTATTTATCAAGATATTTATCAAATTTCATGCAATAAAAACATTTTCGAGCCCAATTGCATTTGGAGTTTTTCCAAATAATACCTCGTGCTTGAAAAGGAGAGATATTATAGTACTTTAATTACCTTTATTTAAGTTTTCTATAAATGAATTGCATTCATTTAATATTTCCGAGCATTTCAAAACCAATTATATGTAATGGTTCCTTAACAAACCAATTTATATGAAATATAACTTGTGCATGTAAATGCAATGTGGAGGAATCACACAGGCTGACGTTAGAATTTTTTCTTATGTATAGCTGAGGAATCGAATTCAAAACTTTATCAGCATACACAAACAATTACACACATTAATAACCCATTTTTTTGTCCTTGCCAGACCCCTTTGCAGTTTTTTTTTACCTAACGCGGCCCATGATTCCAAAAGTTTGCCCACCCTTAAATTAGGCGAATCATGGATGGTCATTAATAAATACCACAAAATTTAAGACCATTTTGGAATTTAAAGCTAATGCAATTTTTTTCAGAGGGGGAACATTTTTATACATAAGTTATGTTTGTGGCTAGTATCAGTATCACTTGTGTGTTGAGTATCAGTATCAGGCCCAAAAATGTGGCATCAAACTTCCCTAAATAAGACAGTTGATTGAAATATTCAAGTGGCTTTTATCATTAAACATCAGACGGCAAATTCATCATTCACCTTATTCCGAGTGTTTATTCGATTCGGTACAAGATTCCCGTAACGCCTTTTTGGTGGCGGGAACGTTGAAAAACACTTGTATCGTTGTCCCCGTTTGTCCGATTTGTGGGAAGGGTTCATCTTTGAAAACTCATAACCGTGTTTACTGAATGTGAATATTCTGTGTGGCTGTAGAAAAGGCAGTTAAGTATAGTATATTTATTTTACACAAAGTTGTTTATTTACAGTGAGTGATGTGTCAGTACTGGAAAGAAAGCAGGGTAAGCAGATCAAAACGGATCGGATTTGTATTTTTCATCCGTGGCGTAACATGACAACGATTATACCGTAATAGTATCCGTGCATCTGTTCTATGTTTGACCATCGAGTTTGACTGATCTTTTGGGTTTTCGTGGCCTTATACGTAGTGACGGCTTAAATTGATTTGATCTTTGGCTTCTGAATATTTATAAGAATAATGTTTAATTATTTGATCAAAATCAGGTTTGTGCACTGTAGTTTGACATCAATAGGCAAAGGTTTGTCTTGCTGTAGCTTTCTGTTTTGCCTGTATACTTGATCCATATTTACTGGTAGGTCTTATTTGTAAAGGTGTATATGAGGTGGGAGCGTTATCAATTAAGAGAAATGTATCTTTTGACTACGTCCGAAAGTGAATGTGACAACAAGTAAAGAACCCCGGTATTCATTCTGTACCATCTGAGTTACACATTTAGATTCCATGTTTCAGTGCTAACTGCATGGAGACCGATTACTTCCTGCTGTATCACAAATAAAACCATTTTATGTATGAACAGTCTCATCTGCTTGGTCTCATTTTACCGGATTTAGTGACGTACGCATGTATTTCTTTACAGACTTGGGAAAAATATCATGGTCAATTTTAACTGCTGTTATCAGACATTCACAACCATAGAAGCTCTAGAGAACAATATTATCCATACAGTAATATGATCTATTCAACAGTGAAAATAATTGGAACACAACTAACTAGAGAAAAACGTCTTGTCTATTCACAATTTTGTGCTGTTCTTTTATTTAAATATATTTCACATGTAAATGTTGCAAATGTCACGCTGATTCATACCCTTAACGTATTTCCCATCTGGTGATATTATTTAAATTTTACTGTACATTTCTAAACTAAATCATGAGTTGGGTCATCCTTAAATACAATATGCAGGTTATATCTCAACAGAGGCCTAAAATGATACGATACTCACAGTATATGTGGGAAATTTTTATTAATTACATACTGCTCCTCGCTATATCTACATTTTCCCTGTCCCTGTCTATCTCTGCCTCTATCTGTCTATGTCTGTCGATATCTGTCTATGTTGGTCTTTGTCTATATTTATCTATTTTTGTCCTTGTCTATATCTGTATCGCATTTAAGTCTGTTCAGCCCTTTAAGACTTCTTGCAATTAAGGGCTAATAAACATGACTTGACCACGTCTATCTATCTATCTATCTATCTATCTATCTATCTATCTATCTATCTATCTATCTATCTATCTATCTATCTATCTATCTATCTATCTATCTATCTATCTATCTATCTATCTATCTATCTATCTATCTATCTATCTATCTATCTGTCTGTCTGTCTGTCTGTCCATCCGTCTCTGCATTTATCGAGAGAGAGAGAGAGAGAGAGAGAGAGAGAGAGCGAGAGAGGGACAGAGACAGAGAGAGAGTTTTTTTTTAGTTCGACTCCTTCCTTTAGAGGGCAGTCTGACAATAACAATGGACTGACAAAAATTCCCACCCATAATATTGCATACAGTAATTTCAATTGGGTTTTAAGCCCTCCTTTTATTGTGTTCGATAAGGATTAAAAATAATAAGGTTTATTATAAGGGATCATTGTTTCTTCAAGAATGGAATAAGAAGATGCATGGCAGTTCAATAAAAACCCATACAGTTCCCTATTATGTTGACAGGTTGAGGGAATTACACACTTTTGAAATATATTTTAGAGAAATTCAAATTACCATTAATATTACTGGGGGTTCATACTTATTTTCTAAAATGAGTATTAGATTGAAGTATAATTAAAAGTACCTTTTTACATGTGTCATCATAATAAGGTCAAACATTTCAATTTTAATGCTATGACCACTAAAACTTAATTTTAAGTTTGTTTTCATGTTATGAGAATCAACTAGCCCCCATTGGAAAAAATATATACCTACAACTTATTTTCCTTATTAGTAGTATCTAGTTTTTCATGTCAATGAAATTGAATTCAAGAAATCTATTTGCAGAGCATATCTATAGAAAAATACATTGGCAATGTTTTACTTTTTATCGAATGTTTTCCATATCATTTAATTTGATTTTATTTCCAAATGGGTTGGTTGAAATAAAAAGGAAAAAGTCTTTGTTTTGCTTCTGCCTTCTATGCAGTGATTCCAGTAAAACATGTTTACCCAAGCAGCCTGTCTTTTCTGTGATTGAAAAAAGAAACGCAGGGGCAAGCATTTTTCCATAACTTCCTGGTTTGGGTGAAATATTAACCATTTGCCGCACTACCTTTGGATAAAATCCTCTCTTTTCACTGTACATTGAATGCATGTCTTTGCCTTGATTCTGTGCTTAAGTTGAGAAACGTTTTCCACTGCGAACGAGTTTCTATGTGGCTAGAACAAGGAAGAGAGACTGGATCTTCAGGACAAGCGGGTTTCTGCAGAGCAGTTTGGCTAGCTCGCCCTCTCTCTTTCTCTCAGGAAGTTGTTTTTGGGACGTTTAGAAGGCAGCGAAACAAGAAGCTTTACGGATAACAATATATGGAGGTGACATACAGAGCCTAGAAAAGGTTTTGCACCAAACACCGCCTCCCCATCAAAGGACTTTTTGACATATTACCATATTTCAGCATTCAAACTTATAGATACAAAAACTCTGAATATTGTCTAAGAATCAAAACATGGTATACCCAGTGGTGAAAAAACAAAATGTATTCAACATTTACATAGTGCAAACAAATAAAAAAATATATATTTTGTACAACCTCATTTTACTATTATCACCCCCACAAGTCTTTTTGGGTGTATCTCTATAAGTTGTGCACATCTTGAAACATAAAAATCCGCCCATTCTTCCTTATAAAACTGCTTAAGTTCCTCAAGATTTGACAGTGATCGTTTGTTGACAGTACTTTTCAGTTCTTTTCACAAAGGCTCTATAAGATTGAGGTCAACTTTGTATTGTTAGTTTTAAATCATTCCACTATACTGTCATTGTCCTGTTGGATCTTTCCAGTAATTGCGAAAGAAAAGCAACCTCAGAACATGTTTGACATTTGGGATGGTGTCTTCAGGTTGACTTACAGTGTTACCCTCACGCCAAACGTAACGCTTTGCATTTAGCCCCCCAAAAATGATTTTCAGTCTCATCTGACCAGAGCGCCTTGATCCACGTGT
This sequence comes from Urocampus carinirostris, assembly GCF_059441175.1. Classification (NCBI taxonomy): domain Eukaryota; kingdom Metazoa; phylum Chordata; class Actinopteri; order Syngnathiformes; family Syngnathidae; genus Urocampus; species Urocampus carinirostris. The sequence goes on from NC_142354.1 coordinate 25,105,521, forward strand.
TATTTGTGTCTCCAATGTGGGTTCTTGCAAATGCCATGCGGGCCCTGTTGATAGTATTTTTTCAGAAAGTATCCCATTCCTGCTTTGAACTTTTTCACAACTTTATCCCGAACCTGCCTGGTGTGTTATTTGGTCTTCATAATGTCAAGTCAAGTCAAGTTATGTTAATTTATATCTCCCGCAGTCCAAAATCAAGGGCCTTCGACTGGTACACAAAGCTGCAGCGAGCCTTTTAACTAAGAAAGTTTGATCACACTACCCAGATTTTAGCTAACCTGCATTGGCTCCCAGTTCGCTCATGATGTGATTTTAAGGTTTTGTTGGTATCATACAAAATCATGCATGGACTTTCAGATTTAATTTCCCCCTATGTTCCGGTCACTAGCCTTCGCTCTGAAAATGCTGGTCTACTAGTAATCCCAAGAGCCAAGAAGAGATCCACAGGTTCGAGAGCGTTCTCAATTCGGGCCCCGGTGCTGTGGAATGCTCTTCCCTCTGAGATTCGATCTGCAACCTCAGTGGAAATGTTTACATCTTAAAACACAGTTCTATTCTATAGCATATGAATAACCTATATTTTAAGTTGACAATATCTGTATATTATTATTATTTAAGGACAGCACGGCGGCACAGTGGTTAGCGCATGTGCGGCACAGGTCCTGGGAACTTCCTGTGTGGGTTCAAATCCAGCTACCGGACCTCCTGTGCGGAGTTTGTATGTTCTCCCCGTGCTTGCGTGGGTTTCCTCCCACATTCCAAAGACATGCATTTCAGGTGGATTGGCCGGTCCAAATTGTCCCTAGGTGTGAATGGACGAGCGAGTTGTCTGTCCCTGTGTGCCCTGTGATTGGCTGGCAACCAGTTCAGGATGTCCCCTGCCCACTCCCCGGTGATTGCTGGGATGGGCTCCAGCACCCCCGCGACCCTACTGAGGATAAGTGGCGCAGCATATGGATTGAAGAAGTAGTGTAGTGGTAGATAGTGATATTACAACCTTACATCTTTAACAAGTTTTTTTGTAGCGCTCTTGTCCTGACACTTTTCTCGACTCATATTGTACATTAAACGCTTTAATACAATGTTTGGCAAGTGGCCACTCGTAGTATGGTGGCTCGTTGCTGTTTGGCTTGTTACTGCCCAGGGTTTAAATATTAGTTTTAGTCAGTAACACCACTCATTAGAAGATTGACTTATTAGTAGAAAATAATTAGTTGTATCTCGTGGTTTATTAATATACAAAAATGTTAACCACGATAGTACACGAAAAGTTTAAACACAATACAGTTAGATATAAAAATCCTCAAACGACATGTAGTCTTTACCCCCTTGAAAAACCAAAAAGAACAAAGTCTGCCGAATTATACATCATATATCATGTATATGATACATTATATCGTATCATTATTATGATTATACTGAAAGGGTGCTGAATATTAAACATGAGCACCAAGAGTTGGTGTCATATAGCACTACAATCTTGAGGCCATATAAGTAAGGGAGTGGAAAGTCCAAAGTCCCAACAAAACATCTCAAATAAAGTTTATGAGCTGCGGGTTACTTCTTTTTGCAAGTTTCACTTTTGCATTGGTAGTATTTTTCAACTCATGATTAGTAAGTAAGTAACATGGCAAAGCTGATATGTCAGAAAGTATTCTGTTTGACACCACTGTTGTCCATTTTTCCATTTACACACCAGTCACTTGCTTATTTTCACTAACAACGCAGTGTGTCGTTGTTAGTCATATACAGTATAATAAAGAGGGAATGTACAACCAAACCTTTTTTAATTGCGATGTTGATGATAACCGTAATAACTTTACTGTTTAGGACAACAAAACACGGCAATGTTCAGGAAAAACCCATGATTTTGTTTGTGAATTTCAAACCAGCTGAGCTGTCACAGTAAGTGGCCGCCTATGGTCATGGATTAAAAAAAAGTACACTTTGCTACATATTTTACTCCGAAAAACCTTAGTGAGAGTTTTGTTTGTATACTTGTGTAGGCAGTTGTCAATAATATTTTGGGTTAACTTTTCATCATATTAGAAAAGATTTGTGTTCAGATTTACTTGTTGTCAGTGTTTGTAGAAGTGCTTGAAATCCTTTCAATGTTGTGTTTTCTAGGATTAAAAAATGCTTACATTTGGCTGAAGTGCTTGTAAATGTTTGAAATTGTTGCCAAGTTTCACAACAAGTCTGCTTAAAAATTACCCCTGGCCCTTACTCTCTGGTGGCTATGCTTTGCCATTGCATTTCCTCCCTTGTGATTAACGGCAGCTGACATCAATTTGTATGGCTCAATAGAACAGGTGCATACTACACGTTAAAAGGGCACTATGAAATGTGTATTAATGCAAAGATTAAGTATCAATTGTGGACATTTATCATGGGTCATCCAAAACGTTAAGGTAACGTTTCCCAGTGGTAAATGGGAATGGGAAGAACTTCCTGCAACTGAAAATACAAGTTACCTATTACCGTCACTTTCCCCAACACTAATATGGGGAGAGATTTGTCTCAAAAAATATTTACACACGTATTGTTCAGATTCACAAATGTATTCACGATCCACCCAAGATCTAAAAATCATATGTCTTGATAAATGCAAACATAAGATCCAAAATTGCATATGTAAATTGCAGATATATTTGTGGATTCGCAAAAAAACACGATTAACACCGGATTTTTTCTTATAAAAGTACTGGAGAAATTTTAAAATTATCTTTCAAAGTCCTTAAAAAGTGCTTGAATTTGGCCACAAAAAAGGCGTATGAACCCTGTTTGACAAAAGTTAAAACATTCCTAAAACAAATACTGAGGTGAGTTTCTTTAAATCCAGTGAACTGTGAAACAGATTTCCAGTTAAGATTCTGATAACATCAACCAAGTAATGTCAAATAAATGCCACACTCCCTTTTTTTGCTTATAGTGACACTGTCTAATGTTTCATCACTCGATGTCGCTGTATTGTGTAATGCAACTAAAAACAAGTGCCAAAAAGCTCAAGGAACAATACAAACTATACAGAGCAAAACATACTCTTCTTCTCTGCCACCTTTTTGTTTTCTTTGGGTACCCGTAGCGGCAGGATGGCCGACAATTATGTCAGCTTCCCGAGTCGCGTTATGTAAAAGAAATACAATTTTTCTGACCCACGAGTATTACAAAAATGCAGGTTTATATAGTAGTCAATGTATTTTTGCATATGATTCAAATCGATACTCCAAATAAAATTGCTCGGAAATACATAGAACATACCTTGTAAAAATACTAACTGCAAATCCTGGAATAATTTGAGGGCTGCGAGTACCTCGGTTTGATGTACACATCACCGTCTTCTGTTTTCTGTCAGACCCATCCATCCATTATCTTCCCCGCCTATCCACAGGAGAGTTGCGGGGGTGCTGGAGCCTATTCCAGCTATCTTCTGGCAGTGGGCAGGGGACACCCTCAACTGGTTGCCGGACAGTCGTAGGGGACACAGAAACAGATGACTGACTCGCTCATTCACAGATAGGGACAGTTTTGACCGGTCAATTGACCTTAAATGCATGTTTTTGGAATGTGGGAGGAAACCAGAGCGTCCGGAGGAAACCCATGCAGGCAAAGTGAGAACATGCAAACTCTACACAGGAATGGTTGGTTACTGGAATTGAACCCATGACCTCAGAACTGTGATGTGGCGAGCTAATCACTCAGCTGCAATGCCGCCATTTAATCAAAACAGATATGATAAAATTCTAAAGAACATTGCCTCTTGGAACAGCCCATCGCACAGCAAAAACTCACCATCGTAAAACGTCGCGATTATATTCTTCTGTCATGGCTATTGATATTTGTTTCACCTCAAAGGCTCATTCAAATGCTGAGGCTAGGGTGCTTCTAGCCGTCTGTCATGGCTCTCATTCTGCAAGAGAAGGCAAAGTGATGCCACATGCAAAAGGTCTATACAACGAGTCAAGTCAAGTCAAGTCATTTTTATTTGTATAGCCCTTAATCACAAAGAGTCTCAAAGGGCTTCACAGGTTATTACACATGAGAAGTTTAGGTTAATTATATGCTATAGAGTAGAAGTGAGTTTTAAGCTTAGATTTAAACATTTCCACTGCTGATCGGATCTCAGGGGGAAGAGCATTCCACAACACCGGTGCCCGGATGAAGAACGCTCTCGAACCAGCGGAACACTTCTTGGCTCTTGGGATCACCAGAAGACCGGCGCGCTCAGAACGAAGGCTTCGTGCCGGAACATAGGGGGGGACCTGTGGGGGTTAGGGGGCGGTGAAGCGGAAGCTGCGTGGACCCAGCAGTGGCAGCCGTGGGCTACCAGTACACTCAGTACGGCCAGAGTAAGTCGAGAGCCTTTCTGGCTTAGCATGGTGCTCGTGGCGCAAGTTAAAGCTCGTGTTTGCTGACGGGATCTCAAAGACTATTATGCATTACAGCGGTGAAGCGGAAGCCGCACCAAAACCGTGCGCCGGTGTTGTCCCCAAATCCGACTCCCGTACAAAATCCTGTATGGGGGGGGGGTGTCTGCGCTTCCGACAGGCCGGCTTGTCGCGGTGTCGTACGTATCACGCCTGAAAGTACCCACGCCATGGGTTAGGGGCTCGCTTGCGAATAATAAGCATAAGCGGTGCAGATAATGAGATGAGATGAGATTTTTTTTTTTTGAAGGGGCGTCGCTACTCCGCAGATTTTCACTTTTTGCAGGTAGTTTTCCTCCCCATTAAACGGGTCTAAAAAATAATAATTAAAAAAAAACCTTTTTTTTTTTTTTTTTTTTTCTTTTTCAAGGGGCGTTGCTATTTCGCAGATTTTCAGTTTTTGCGGGTGGTTTTGGTCCCCATTAACCGGGTCTAAAAAATAATAATTAAAAAAAAAAATAATAATAATAATTTAAAAAAAAATTTTTTTTTGAAGGTGCGCCGCTACTTCGCGGATTTTCACTTATCGCTGGTGGTTTTGGTCCCCATTAATCGCGATAACCGAGGTCTTACTGTAATAATAAGAAAACTTTGAAATCACATCTTAGGCTAAGAGGGAGCCAATGCAGGTTAGCCAAAATTGGGGTGATGTGATCGGACTTTTTTGTCCTAGTTAAAAGCCTTGCTGCGGCATTTTGTACCAGCTGAAGACTCTTGAGTCTGGTCATCGGAAGACCGGAGAGTAGTGCATTACAGTAATCGAGACGGGAGGTAACAAACGCGTGAATTATAATCCCCGCATCCGACTGAGACAGTATAGGACGAATTTTAGCAATGTTACGTAGATGGAAGAAAGCGGTTCTAGTAATTTTCTTCACATGTGTTTGAAAGGACAGATCGGGGTCAAATGTGACACCTAAATTTTTAAGTGAGTCACTCTGATGTGACATTTGTCAATGTTCACAGCAGTTTTAGAGAATAAGTCGCGGCATTTAGATGGACCAATAACTAACAATTCGGTCTTTTGAGAGTTAAGACGCAAGAAATTGAGTGACATCCACTCTTTTATCTCAGTGAGGCAGGCCTCCAAATTTGCACAGTTTAGTGTGGCAGATTCCTCCATTGGGAGATATAGTTGAGTGTCATCTGCGTAACAATGGAAACTGATATTATACTTGGGAATGATATCACCTAATGGAAGCATGTAAATGCTGAAAAGAAGGGGGCCAAGCACTGAATCCTGCGGAACACCACAGGTACCACTAAAGGGCTCAGATGTAATTTCGCCATATTTAACACAGTGCGTCCTATCTGAGAGGTAGGATCTGAACTATAAGAGGACGTTTCCTGAGAGACCAATCCATTTTTCCAACCGTTCTAGTAAGATATTATGGTCCACTGTGTAAAAAGCAGCACTAAAGTCCAGCAGCAGCAAAAGTGATGAAGCGCCAGAGTCCATTGCCCGTAGGAGATCATTGGTTACCTTAATCAGAGCTGTCTCAGTAGAGTGGTTAGCCCTGAATCCTGATTGTATTGATTCAAAAAGATTGTTCTCGGATATGAAATCATTCAGCTGCTGTGCCACTACTTTTTCAAGTACTTTACAAAGAAACGGTAGGTTTGACACAGGTCTATAATAACATAGGCTTTCTGGATCAAGGTTGGGTCGTTTCAGTGTGGGTTTAATAACGGCGGACTTAAAAGCCGCTGGAACTACACCTGAGGAGAGTGATATGTATAATATTTAGAACCGAAGGTGCAAGGACGCCAAAAAGACCTTTAATAACTGATTTAAGCCGTATGGGCGCTACTAAATCCAGGACACTAGCCAGGGTAGCATTAAACTCATTCATGAGTGAGTCGATAGAGCCTTTGTATGAAGGAAAGGACGCAACTGCTCCTGTAAGAAGATTGGAGAGCTCAGAAAATGTGCCAGTGCTTATATTGCGTTCACTACACAATTCAGCTTTTTTAGTACTACATTTAGCTAGCACCTCGAATGTAACTAAATAATGATCCGAGATAACTGTAGTACACGGTAACACCGTCATGTTTGAGGTTGAAACTCCTCGAGTCAAAACCAAATCTTTATGAGTTGGCAAATCACCGAGTTGGTTAAAACCAAATGTATCAATTAGAGACCGAAACGCAACAGTGAGTGAATTGAGTGGGGAGTTCATATGAATGTTAAAGTCCCCCATAATTATAATTTTGTCTGTATAGGTTACTAGTTCAGACAAAAGTTCAGCGAATTCGTTCAAGAAAGCTGTGTATGGCCCTGGTGCGCGGTAAATAGTTGACGAGGCCACCGATCATTTTTTTTAGATTCCAAGTGGGATGCAAGTGGGATGCAAGTGGGAGGTAGCGCTAGGTAATAGTTCCACAATATCTTGTTATGCACAAAAGTTCAAATCTAAATGTCACAATTCATTCCAATCTTCTAAATTGTTTCAAGGTATCCAGTTTTGCAAGCTGGTGTTTACTTGAGTGGTGTGTGCCTGTGTGTGTACTCTATGCAAGCTAATCCCTCCCATTCAAATCAGAGCCTGGCAGGAAGAAGAAAAAGGCGCTCCCATCTGTGATTGGCCCCCAGCCACGCTCCAATCACTGCCTTGTTCATTTCAACATCACACTATGCGCTGGGGACGGCACCACTAGGACAGAACCTACCACCGTTGCTAAAGGATTTACTACCACGGCCGTTCTGAATGAACTCTTGGGCTTTTTTGCTTCATGGGACGGTTAAGCAACTTGGAGACGGTGAGACCTTTTGAGTGATGATGAGTACGTTGGAGAAGAAGGTCCTGCAGGTGCTTAGTGTCCTGCTGCTACTGCCATGCTCGGTTCTGCAACTCTGCAGCGCTCAGACACAAGGAGGTAAGATTTGAAAGACTCGCTTTCTCTTGTTCTATAAAGAAGCTCATTTAGAAGATTGCTAGAGTGAATTTTTAGAATCTTATCTCAGCTTAGAAAAAAACACCTGCCGGGCCACGCAATCACAACCTGCTCGGCAAACTCGGAAACCTGTTTGCAATGACTCACCTGCACCTCTCCCACAAGTTTGTGGGGCAACGCTTATCTCACCTGTCATTCGTTCAAGGTTCTGGAACCACAAATGAGTTGCTCAACACTCGTCGAGAGTTCACAACAGTCTCACACATTTTCTATGGTCTTCCCACACGTTTGGAATCCTGAGAAATTTCAATGTTGTTTTAGTTCCTTCATTTCAAAGTCGGTGTGGGAAAACTACGCCTCGCGGGCCACATGCATCCCATCAAGCTTTTTAATCCGGCCCACTAAACACAAATTGTTAAAATACACTGATGATATTCACAACGGTAAATTAAGTACAGAGAATAAAAAATGCTCTTTTGGTGACTCTCCAGTCCCTAGTGTTCTTTTGTCTCCCTGCCGAGAAAAAATGTATTTTTCACGAAACACACTGGCTACATCTGTTTGTACAATACTCACTTTTTAATCATGTATTCATTTTATGTGTTAGTATATTTATCAAATCGTAAGCAGGAAAACACTATTGGATTTTGACATTTTAAAATACACATTATCAAATGAAATGCTCAATAAAGGGACCCAATTAATTATTATAAAAAGAAATCTATCTATATTCTAATATAAATCAAAATATAAATTAATGATAAGTAAGATAGCAAGCCAGCCAGATAAATAAATGAAAAATTAAAACAATATAATTTTTCCCATGGTGCTCTATATTTTCGGTTTCTCTGGTAAAACGGGAAAAAATATCCTTAAAACAATGACATTTTCAGATGTATCAGGTATTAATTTTTTTATTTTAAGTATGATTTTCAATGAAAATTAGAAAAATAATACCTAACATAAAACGATCTGCTGTCTTGCAGAATTTTGTTAATTTGAAATAATATTTTTCTTATTGTACTAGAACAAATATTTCAAAATATATTAAAGTAAAAAGAATAATACAACTACCAACATTTTCTGCCAACATAATATATATTTTTTAATGGCTTAAACAATTAACACAAAGTCACTTAAATCAGTTTCCTATGTGGGACTTAATGACAATCAAGCTAGCTAGCTAACTTTCAAGGTATATAAATAAATACAAAATTAAATCTGTTGTGCTCATTTTAAGAATTATTTCAGAATAAAATCCTTAAAACAAAAAACGTCTTCTGGAGTATCAGGTGGCATATAATTTTCTTAGCATGTAGGCTAGTGTGATTTTCTACTTAAATATGAATAATATAATAAAAACTAACATAAATGACTTGCTGTCTTACAGAATTTAGCTTATTTTAGAATTAGAATTATATTTATTAACAATGATAACAAACATCGGGAACATTGTTTACAACGCAATTAGACATTGAACTACAGGATAAACACCTAATAAAGACTTTAAATAGAAAAATAATATTATAAACAAATAGCTTCAAATATATCAAAGTAAGACATATGATACCTACGATAACCTTATAAATAACCAATATATCTGCCCAGTGTATAAACTGAACAGAATAAAATAGATACTTGTTTCTCACTTGACACTCTTGAACTTATTTCAACCCGCCTGACAAAAAAACACTACAATGAAGCCAAACAGAACAAGTTGCACATTGTTTTACGTCGTATCGACTCAGAGGAAGTACACGAGCCGGCGTCAGGTCATCACCCACCGTGAGTGTTGTTGTTGTTTAAATCCCGGGGAAACGGTGAACTTTAACCCCAACTACCGTCACCTGTCGCATCAGACTCTGGTGGCGCCTGCGACTGAGGAAAACAAAGTAGTTTGAATAATCGGTATAATCGCGTCGCGCATTTCTGAAAGCTGATGTTCCGATGTTCCGACAACAAAAACATTTGCATTTGACCGCGCCTCCATGTTTAAAAACAACAAGAGAAGAACAATTTCAGTTGAAGTGAATCCAAAGGGTGACGTCCTTAAGACCCAAGATTGTCTTTATTGTCATCAACAGGAGAATGCCATTGAAATCTTCTTTAAGAAAAGGCGCTTAAAATTTGAATGCAATAAAACTACAATCATATGTGTAAGAGGGTGTAGACTATGTACAAACATTTTGTGTTGTATATGTACAGTGGAACCTCGGTTCTCGACCATAATCCGTTCCAGAACCCTGTTCGAAAAACGATTTGTTTAATCACCGAAATCGTTTTTCCCATTAAAAGTAATGTAAATCATTTTTAATCCGTTCCGACACCCTGAATGTTTACCATGAACGTAAACATGAAGCTAACCCAGGCTAATCGTACGTTCGCGTTAGCGTAATCATCCGCACGAAAGATTACGCTAACATGAACATGTAAAAATCAAAAATCTGGTCGTTTACACGTCATTTAGCACCCGGGTCTCCACAACAAGTGGCTAGTGCTTCATTGGAAATGGGGCTCCGTTACAACACCCTGAATGTTTTACGTAAACAAAGCTAACCCAGGCTAATCGTACGTTCGCGTTATCGTAATCTTCCGTACGAAAGATTACGCTAACATGAACGTGTAAAAATAAACAAAGGGTAAAGAAAAGAATTATGAATAGGATTTCTTACCTTTGTGGTGCTCAGCAGAAGCCATGCTGTATGTATAGCAAGATCGGAAACTCGCACACCTTCTTCATATTTTGCTATTATTTGTTTCTTGAATGCAATAGTTGTAGGCACTACTTTTCTTTTTTTCACCTGTAGCAACTTTGCTGCTTGCACCGGCCTTCTTCGGAGGCATAATTAGGGGCTAAAACACTTGGTACACCTATATTAAAAGCGAAAGCAAAACAAAACACGTCCGCACGTGATAACAGTTCTTCACGAAGGGTGGGGGCAATCTACACGATCTACACCCGTACGCCGCTCAGCATCGCACCCTAGCGTACCGGCGTTCGAACTCCAATTATTTGACCGAACAGCGAAGCAAGAATTTCTCGAAATTTTTGGTCGAGAACCGATTTGTTCGAACTGAGAGGCGTTCGAAAACCGAGGTTCCACTGTACATCAAAGTGCAGCAGAGTGTAGGGTCCCTGCACTCTCAAACCGGAATTTTACCATACAGCATACATGTCTGTTGTGAGGCAGCCCGAATTTACGTTTTCCACGAATTTATATCGTGGAAAATGTAAATGACTACTGTACTGCTCTGTCTGACTGATGCGCAGTACAAAACAAAAATTGAATAGAGTGGTGACATGCAGTCAGGGGAGGAAGTTGAGGCACAACCCCAATTTGCGTCAAATAAAAAAATGGTTATTCAATAATCCCTCGTTTCATCTATCTATCTATCTATCTATCTATCTATCTATCTATCTATCTATCTATCTATCTATCGATCTATCTATCTATCTATCTATCTATCTATCTATCTATCTATCTATCTATCTATCTATCTATCTATCTATCTATCTATCTATCTATCTATCTATCTATCTATCTATCTATCTATCTATCTATCTATCTATAGTACATTGAAACAATAGAACAAACCCTATTTACAGGCGCAAGCATTAATTTGAAAAAAGTACTGTATTCTGTCACGGACCAGGAACGGAGATGGGACCCATTTGCATTTGTTTTACTCAGCTTTATTTGGAAGGAGGAAAGAGCTTTCACCCACGATCCGGTGATCGTCAGTTTTGGGTAGCAGATCGCTGGGAACGCGTAAGTGGCACTTCCGTGTCGATCGAAGACAATGTCGAGAGCGAGAAAAAACAGGTCGATGGCCGGGACGGAGGAGCAAAAACTTAAAACGGGTTCAGAAAAGAGGTCGGCAACGGGAATCAGACGGAAACAGGGCAGGATAAAGTCAGGCGTCAAAAGAGCTGGCCTTGCGTATAGCTAAGGTTCGCAGACAGTCTGACGCTGGTATCCGGTAACCGGGGGGTTTAAAAAGTAGCAGGGAGCCAATCAGCGCCCAGGGCTGTTGGCGCCAACGGAGCAAACTCAGGTGCCCCGCATCAGTAATCATGACATATTCTGTACTTTTCTTTAACTAAAACCTCTGTGCTGTCCATTATGATTTTAGAAATAATCTAGCTGCTGTATTGCTCTACCTTGTATCAATTATTTTCACTTCAGATGATATTTTATCGCCTTCAGGTGGATGTTATTGGGAAAACGGAAATGTGACGTATAAATGCCTTTACCTATCTTTAGCATGAGGAGAAGTCCAACCATGTTGTCTTTTGTGGCGGTCCAGAGCGCTTTGTTGACATAGTGGCTTTTAAAGAAACTCAACATTGAAAAATGTAGATTCGTCAAGTTGTTTTACGTTTAGACCGCAACACAAAAACGATATGGGGCGGCAGTCTGACCAATCAGAATGCAGAACACAATGCACAACGAAAATCCATGAAGTATCAAAAACATAAATAATAAACTGCAATATAGCAAAGTATCACAGTACTTATTAAGTCTCAAAATTCTTTCTCATTTCACTGCTCAATATTTTGATTTTATTTTTCAAAATTGCTGAATTTGCATATTATTTTATGAATATTATTAAGTATGTAATGTAATACGGTGCTGACAGCAGAATGAGGCACCCAATTCTCTTGCCTCATGGCAGAGGGCGATAGTGAGAGCAAGGATTCTAATTTGGTGTACACCTCAGCCCTAGGTGATAAAATTTGTGATAGTATTAGCAAACTCACAGCAAGTCTTACCATCCAGTCATTTATTGACTTCTTTTGATTATTGAGGATTACCTATCTATTGTTTCTTTGATTTAAAAAAGGTTGTCTGTAATATATTACTGTGCTAACCGTCTGCAGATCCAAAGTGAGGCCCGCAATTCTCTTGCCTCATGGCAGAGGTCGATTGTGAAACCAAGTACTCTGATTTGGTGCACACTTCGGCTCAAAACAATAGAAGTCGTGACAAGCCATCCAGGAATTCTTTTCTTGATAATTACCAATCGAAGCTTTTATTAAAAGGTTTTTGGAAAAAAAAATGTTTGTTCTATGCTACAATTTTTTTTTTCCTTCTGCCAATCAAATGATAAATAAGATGTAGGTTCATTTGTTTGTAAATCTGACTGTGCCTCACCTGCCTCAAACATCACCACCAAGACCCGATATTCTACAATTACAATATTATTTAAAATGTATTTGTTATAGTGGAGGCCCAAACAACATGTTTTTTAGAAAAAACGAAGCGGGAAGGAGGAAATGATGACAACTTAGACATGAAGGAGGTAAACAGAAACTTGGCGTGCAAAGTTTTGAAATAACTGCACGATGAGCAAGCGCTCATGCAACAACACCTGAACACAAATGCCTTTTGGTGCTGAAATCTCGTGAAAATTGTTGGTGATGATCACAACTTGTAATTAAAGGAGGTTCATCAAGGCTGACATTTTCTAGAATGCACAAACATCAGCAACCGGACCAACAGCAATTTGTTTTGCATTCTAGATGCGAAGACATTTATTGTACTGTGCTTAATCTCTACCATTAACACTAGGTATGTCGAAAGGTTCCAGGGCTGCTTATTTTGTATTCATAGACTACAAGTGGTGTTTTCATGTAATTATTCACTGGAATTGTGACTCGATTTTTGTGTTGGTGACTGATTTATCTTGCTTAAGTTGCCTTGTTGACCAAAGATCTCATTTACTGAGATAAATATAGTGCCACTGATAGTAGGTTGGTGTGTTATCAGGTTTAACAGTTGATAAACTCCTCTGCTCAAATAAATGAAATATTTTGTGTAGAACTGTTTTTATCGTCATTGATAACAACGTAGAGATTTTAAAGAATAATATACCGTAAATTCCGGACTATAAGCCGCTACTTTTTCCCCAAACTTTCAACCTTGCGGCTTATTCAGTGATGCGGCCAATTTATGTAATTTTTCTAACGGCCGCCAGCGGCGCTCGAGTACAAAAGGTAAGATTTAGACTGGTGGAATATATGCGCCGAGGAAGACTGCAACTTCTTGGCTTGACTAGCGGCGAGAAATCTTTCACTAAAACTGGCCGCATGCAAAAGGCAACTTTTTCGCAAGTCTGCCAGTGGATCCTGACAGCGTGGGGCAGCATCAAAAAATCCACCATCACCAACGGGTTCTGAAAAGCCGGTCGGAGAGGAGGGCACAGAATCAGGAGTGGATGGGAGCGTGGGACGACGTCTAGATGACAAGGTTTCTTTCCGACACAGAGGAAGACGACTTTGATGGCTTCAATTCTAAGGAGGAAGATGAGGACGGTTTACCGTGATTTTTACAAGTACGGTATGTTTTTTTTTAACAGACCCGTATTCTGTGTTGCGAGCGTGTTGTTAGCGTGTTGCTACCTGTCGCAGGCACCGTTTGGGATGAAAGTTATATTATCATTATTAAAGCTTTGAAAACTCTCTCGGTGTACCGTCTTTCTTTGTAAATATGTGTAACCATGTATAGTATGTATTTGCAACTGTCTATTTTTGTAATGTATTTAGTTTAGAGACTTATTCTGATATGTTTTGTACGGGCAAATAAAAAAGAAGGGCGAAAACCACGGGGGATGACGGGAAGTGGAATAAACGTGAGACGTGTTTGTGGAGGCGGCGGACAATAGTGGATATATATTTTTCCCACCCTTACCTTTGGAAATATACACATTTATATATATATATATATATATATATATATATATATATATATATATATATATATATATATATATATATATATATATATATATATATATATATATATATATGTATATATATCAAATATATATATATTCAACCTTTTTTTCCTACTAACAAAGACTGTATTTTTTCCTTTGTAGAAAATACATTCTAAGTAAAATTATTGTTTTCAGTTTTGAATGAATTTTCAGATTTTAAGTATATTTTCTCATGTTATTTATCAATACATGTCTTCAATATTTCTCAAAAATAAACTATTTTAAAATGAAATTTCCTTAATTCGTCAAAATGTGTTTCCAAATAATTCTTAAAAAATGAAAAAAAATATATTTAAAATGGGAAAAATTTCAGTTTCTCCCAAAGTAGTTTTACCTTCTTTTTTTCATCACTGCGAAAGAAAATATTCTAACCCAATTAAAAATACATTTAGATCATTCTAAGAGTTATATTTTCTACTTGAAGATATTTTGGTTGTACATTGTCGCAGTACATTCAATTTATTTTACATGGAAAACAATGGAAAGATGGTGTTGGGCATTGGTTGATACTTGTATGGAGAACAACAAAACGATTTAATTTTATCTATATTTTATAGAACCCCTTTTCCAAGATCTGCTCAATGGGCCACAGATAAAGCTGAATTTGACACCTTTGCACCACAAAGTCGTCACTTGGCTACTGCCCGATTTGTTTGTCCCGTGAAGTGCAGCCCATGGCAACTTAGAACAACATATAATTGTATTCCATTGTATTCACCAACAAAAACAACAAATCCAAATGCGTGTGAATCTACCCAAGTCTGCAATTTCTTCAAGGCGCTTTTGTGTTTACCTCCCACTCTACAAGGATTAAAATTCACACAAAGCCGAAGGTCGTGGAAATGAAAATCGAGGCTTATTGTAATCGATGAGAACTCAGCAGTGATGATGAAAAATTTCCAAGCCATCAGGCAAAATGCGTCATAAAGTGTACATTTGAATGATCACAGGCAACATTCAAATTCCCCATTCGACTGTGAAGAGGTTCCCATCTTGTCAGATTTACAAATAAATCAATTTAAATATATTCATCGTTTGATTGGCTTAGCAAGAAAACAGTATATAAACTCGAGCATAGAAAAAATCAGCTCCATTGTCTTACCCTAACTCAGGGGTTGAGAACATATGGCTTGTGAGCCGTATATGGCTCTTTTCGTGAGTGCAAGTGCTCGGGTATAAAACAAAAAATGTACATTTAGTGTAATATATTACTTCTTTCAAAGCCAATTATTACTGATGTACAAAAGGTTCAAACCAGTTTACCAGACATGGGACCAAGTCACACATGTGCAAGTCTCAAGTAAGTCTCAAGTCTTCACCTTCAAGTCCCAAGTAAGTCCCAAGTATTTTTTTCTTGGGCAAGTCAAGTCACAAGTCAAGTCCCGAGTCTTAGATTGCCAAGTCCAAGTCAAGTCACAAGTCATAAAAACAGCGACTCGAGTCGACTCGAGTCCAAGTCACTAAGTCTCAAGTCCCCATGTCTGCAGTTTACATTTGACACAATTTTAATTACTGTTTGCAGTCAAGGTGTCTCCACAGCAGACCCGTTTTATCTGTAAATCGCTAAATAATCCTCATTTAACAATCTGTGTTTATTGTTGAGACACTTTATGATAAAAAGGCACAAAACAAACTTCAACCCAAAACAAACATTTTACCCAGAAGCTCTAGCAAAGCACCTAGATGAATTTGATTGGGTTGGCGGTAGGAATGGGCGGAGCAATAAACAGGGCGTGCACACTCTACCTTATTTGCCCAGCGCCGTCTGCACTGAAGGTAAATAACTGGTATCCTTGTTTACAGTATTTTGTGACATTTTTACAAGGTAACTTTGCTTGCGCTTTGTTTTGAAACCATTAGTTAGGAGTTAGGACAAAAATGCCAATATGAGCCTCAACACTCTTAAGTAACTGAAGGAAAGAGACACATTTTAAGTATGTTGATATTGATATGGGACACAGGCATTATCATTATTTCATAGATTTGATATAATAATCAAATTTCACACAGTGAAAGAAAATGTGTTAAAGAATTAGCTTTTGTTTGGAAAACAGGTTTGTCGGATATGTTGAATTTTGTCTTAAAATAAATGTAGCGGCTCTCCGAAAAAGAAAAATCTAAATATTTTTACTTTTATGGCTCTTTTAAATCAAAAAGGTTCCCACCCCTGCCCTAACAAATACATTAATTTTATAAAAAATAAAGTCCATGCACCGAGTAGGAAATGACTGGATGGCTTAACTTTGCGTTAGCTTACTGATACTATTGTTTCCCAAAAACTAAAAACCTTGTGAAAGGCTTGGCAAAAAAAAGAAAAGCGATGCGATCGGCAACAAGAAATTGCTAAAATCGATTCAAATCAATTATTAAAAACGCTACAAAACGAATTTCATCATTGATTCATTGTGTTACGGGATTTAAGCGGCACCCAGCACGGTAATTCAATGCAAATAAAAGAGTGCATTGAATTTCCACTTGATGCGGCGACAAACTTGTAGTAACACATTTGTCCGGCAGGGGGCGCTTCGAGACGATATTTTGATGCATGAGGTCATCTTGATAAAAATACATATTTATATATACGGCAGGTTTCAGACACAGAAATGCAACTCAAAGGGCTTTATAAAAACATTCGATATGCAAGCTAAAATCCAACAAACAAAAATTGTCTTACATATTTGCATACATTGGTATCTATTTTTGTTTATTGTTAGGCTATTTGGCACTTGAATGTTTTTGTTGTTTCATATCATAAAATTCAGTATTAGTTGCAGCCCTAGTTTGGTCACCCTAATTCTCCAGAGTTTGCAATCTTCCTTGTGCTTGTAGAACTTGTTTTTGTTTCCAATCCATCAGGGTGCTTGTTAGGTAGATCGCGATCTACCGGTAGATCACTGGTATCACAGCCCGACATCAGAAAAAACATCAGCTTATCATTTTCATCTCGTCACCCTGCTAGTTAGATAACAACAACATTTGACATTCAAGCACAACAAACAACAATTTTATGTTGTCAGCCAATCAGCAATCCCGGAACTTGAACGACTTACAGAGCAACCAGTCAGATGTAGACGAAATTTTGACCTATAGATCACCTTTCATGCCCAACACTAAGCGCTAGTAGGCTGGGCTGGAACAATTGAACATGTAAGCAATTAAAACACTTACATTTTAAGACCTAAGACCTAAAGATTACACAAAATCTACATTTTGCCTCTTTAAAAATGCCAGTAACCACATGAATTTCTTGTCAAAGCTCCATAGTAAATTTTTTGCTGTCTTCCGATATCAAGTCACCATTCATTAAACATCGACAATCAGGAAAAACAAAACAAAAAATAAAAGCATTTTTGTAATGCCGAGAAATGTCATTTCCAGTGGAAATTGGTTTCCCTGAACCACCAGGGTTGTGAGGGAACCATTTCCTGTGGTGTGTCTTGGGCAAGTACAGCCTGGTGATGCCCATCCCTCTCCAGGCCTACAAATGTTTCCACCCGGTCTCAAACCGGCAATCTTTCGCGTGTTAAATGAATGTGCTGTATTCACTCAACAAATAAAGGGCCTTTATGTAAAAAAAATAATGTTATGGTTATTTAAAGATACAAAATAATTACATATTTTGCTCATAAATCATTGTGAAATGGTTATTTTGTATCGAGCCCGCATGCTAAGAAAGTGTGAGCACCCCTGAACTACTTGTTTGATATTACCCGGTGAATATTTAATTTAAAGTTCTGACAAGCAGTGGCTTGTACAAAGTTATTTCACGACTTAGGGTTGTTTTCACTTTACTACTAACTCAACAATACTGGCTTCTTCAGAGCAGTCTAAGCTCTGGTCAGTGTTGGAATGGTCCCAAATAAAGGTCAGCCTTCCAACAATGATACAATTTGGACATCTTTTAAAAAGGACGGTATTGTTTATCTTTGCAAGCATTGATTCGCATCCCTTCTCCCCTTCCTTTTTTTTCCTGGCCTGCCGTCCATCTGCCTTCCCTGAAAGTCGGCCTTTGATAGGAAAACCCACTCGTCCTGTTGACGTTCTCAGCCTCCCCCAGCCGGAGCTTGTGCATTGTTTGCATGGCTGGCACTGATTCATTTTTCTGCAACACTGCGACCAGTTTGCACGTGCATCTGTTTGCAGTAGAAAATCAGAGACTGAATTACGAAATAACGTATAAAATAGCATCAAAATCTTAAATGAAATAATAACATTGAAAAGTTTCTGTATAACTATGACCGGTGCAAAACTATGGAACGATCTAGATGAGTAGTCTATGTGTAGGTATGCATAAAGGATTGTATGAGTTTATATGCGTGAATGTAGCCTTTGTCTATGTATGTATGTCGGTGTATATATGTACATACAGTATGTACATTTTATTTTTTTTAGTTTAGTTAAGGGGCGAGAGCTAACACGTTTTGCTTCTGCTCACAAGTTTCTGAAAATGTTTTTTTGTTTTCTCTTTTTTTTTGTTTTGTGTAGCGTCGTCATTTTTTAAATCATTTTTCATATTTTTTGGTTCCGAGAAATTGTTCGACAACAATCAGAATGCCTTGCACTACTTGTAACGCATATTCAGAATAAATGACAACAACAACAACAACAACTATATTTATAAGGTTTATAAATGGAATGTAATATGAATACCGACACAATAGCCTATTGTTGCCAAAACACTCGCTACCATCGAGACAAATGTTAAAGAAAATATATATTTTTTCCAGGTAATTTTTAATACCACCGGTAGATAATTTTGTGCATTTGAATTAAGGGTTAGGGTTTTCTGCTCTCCTTTTTAATTTTTTTTTTTTATTATTTATTCTGTTTTTAATATTGTACACCTGTGAGGGCGATTAGTTAGAATGCCAGTTGGTTATTTTGACTATTTTTACACAATGTTGAGTATAGTGTCACTATCGGCCAATCATTTTTCTGTTCCTAGACCGCCACACCCTCTAGGGCGAATCTGCTTTCGTAAGTATGTAATAAATAGAAAGGGCTCGGGGGAGGGCCTTCTGAACGGGTTGGAATTTTCTATCAAAAAGCCACTCTTCCTGTCCTCCTTGCAAGTTCCAAATCTTTTATTTTGAGTGTCTACTTGAGTTTAATATAACCCTCCCGAATTTATTTCAAGAACAATTTTTCAAAAAAAGGTTGCATACCAGTAATTCTGAATAACTCACAATTTATCAAATCACAGCTCGCAAACCTGGGCCGTTTTGCTTGTTATCATTATATTTTATTTTATTTTTTTTCTGTTTTGGAACGTATGCCCCACAAATACCCAAGAACCCATATGATGGGTTCTCATCAGACTGCTAGTGTCCTCTGCACTCCCTCCCTAACATGTTAATAGCAAAACGGACTCACAATGCTAACAAATGTACTCCCCCGGTACATAAGCAAAGCCTTGTGTTATGTTTTCTTGTCAGAATCACACCCCAGTCCTTGTTTCAGCAAATCTATTCATCCCATACATGCAAATATCCGAGACCTTTTTTCAGTTTCTGTAAGAAGAGCTCACGACTTGCCAACTTGCACTGAAGAAGTGTCACAAAGTTGCAAATTTTCTGGTCCCTGATTGCAGTTAAGGTCCAGAATGAGAAGCTCTATTGTAGGTTTGTTACCGCAATGAACTTCACACAGGGATATTTAAAAATCTTGCTTGTATAAAAAGGAGAACGTTTTTTTCATAATAACCGTAATATTTAGCTTCTTCCATTTATTAATGATTGCTCCAACAGTGGACCTTTTTTCACCAAGCTGCTTGGCAATTGCTCCATTGCCCTTTCCAGCCTTGTGGAGGTGTACAATTTTGTCTCTGGTGTCTTTGGGCAGCTCTTTGGTCTTTGCCATGTTACAAGTTAAAGTCTTACTGATCATATGGGGTGGACAGGTGTCTTTAATGCAGCTAACAGCCTCAAACGGGTGCATCTGATTCAGGATGATACATAAAGTGCTTGTGGACTTCAAATAGTTATTTGCAGCTGTATCACAAAATAAATCGTTAAAAAAATCATTCATTGTGATTTCTGGATTTTTCTTTTTAGTTTATCTCTCTCACACGCACACGCACGGACACGCACCTACGATGGAAATTTCAGACCCTTCCATGATTTCTGAGTAAGAGAAATAGCAAAATAGTGATAAATAGCAAAATAGCAGGGTGTACACTGTATAGAGCAAGGGGCACTAAGCTACTTTTTAGTTGCTGATTAGCGCAAAAGGGCCATACCGGTTTGATATGCATTCACAAAATAATAACTTATTATGTTATTACTATCTTGTCACTATGAACAAAGTATATCTATCTATCTATCTATCTATCTATCTATCTATGTAGTTAATATAGATGTTATTATAAGGAGTGAGGTGAAAAAGGGCAAGGTATAACACTAAAACATCTGCCTTGTATGGAGTTATTCACATATATTAATTCTAGGCTAATTTCAATAATAATTTTAGAAAAAGTGATCATTTATTAAAATAAAATATAAATGGTTTCTCATGCCGTTTAGAAATCAAATTTTCCAAGAAAGATATTTTCGGAACCGGTCTGCGTCTGCTGCGACTCAAGTGTTCTTAGGGGCCCGAAAGCACCATGTCGGTGACCCCTGTTAAAGAGGACATATTTCAAAGTTTAGGCCCGTGGGACCAATCTGGCCCTCCAAAAAGTTGTCTTAGGCCCCTGAGATGATCGTAAGTTATTATCAGAACTAGCAAGCTGGCAACCCGCAGATCTTCTATATGCACACATACTACATTTCCCATAATGCAACGGTGTTGCACGGGCATATAGGCATTCTGGCGAGCGAATTGTCTGTCTCTGTGTGCCCTTCAACTGGCTGGCAACCAGTTCAGTGTGTCCCCTGCTCACTGCCCGAAGATATCTGGGATGGGCTCCAGCACCCCTGCGACCCTACTGAGGATAAGTGGTGCAGATAATGGATGGATGGATGGATGTTTGTTGTAAGAAAAAATGGCTTTAGTTATCTGACCATGTATATTCAGTTTTCAGAAGGTTCAAGTAGGTTCACTTGTGGCATTCTAAAGTAGATGTTTAATCTTTATTTCTTTTCTCCTTAGTGGTGGTTTGTAGCGGCACCCAAAATTCTCTAAGCGTGACGGGAAATGCGGAGATCCAGTTCAACCTGATGCGGGAGAGGTACACGGGTTGTGAGATCGTCATGGGCAACCTGGAAATAACAATGATGGAACACAACAGGGATTTCTCCTTCCTGAAGGTGAGCCACTCCATAATAGATGACCAGTTCTCATTGAAAATGTCATAGTGGTGTCACTTAGGAGAGATGCTGTACACCTTGAGAGGTATTTTTTCCAGCGAAGAACCTGCAAAAATTGTTTGGGCTTGGGGGGTTACCCAAAATAATAAAATAAAAATAATAAAATTATTTCATGTGATTTATCTAACGTTTTGGCTTCGTTTTTTTTGGACTTCTCTCATAGATTTGTAAAAACGATATATGACAGAACAATATTTATAACAGCAATAACAAAAAGTTAGTTAATTAAAGGGGAAAAATGTTGTAAAGTAAGAAAAATAATCATTTATTCTTGTTTAGTTGGCAGAAAATAAGAAAGAAAGAAAGAAAGAAAGAAAGAAAGAAAGAAAGAAAGAAAGAAAGAAAGAAAGAGAGAAAAACTTGAAAAAAAACAACTGAATTATTTAATTAAATGTTTACAAAATTTGAGTGGTAAATTAGCTTAATTGTTAATTGTTTCTAATCATCTTTATGGGTTGTAGCAGCTATGTGTAAAGTCCGGCCTGTGGGCCAGATACGACCCGTGATCAAATTTTTACTGGTCCGTGGCCTCTGTCAGAAAATTAATAATATGTAGCCCGCATTAAAAAAAAAATGGCACCAAAAAAATCATCGTTTCATCAGAGAGTGGTAGTAGCCCTTTGGCTACTGTCCCCATTTCTGAAATGGCGACTGTAAAAAAAAAAAAAAAAAAAGAAGAAAAAAAAGGAAAGTTGAGTGTGAAGGCCGTCGCTTCCAGGACAAGTGGAAATTGGAGTATTTTTTTTACCAAAATCCGAAACAACAGGGCTTCCGGGATTTAAAACAGGAGCACACACGTTATTGTGCTTTGGAGCTCGAATCCAGAGAACTTAAAATGTTAATGTACGTTAAGTGTGCGAAACGCCACCAGTAAGTCCTCCTTTATTTTGCTCCAGTTCGACTGTTGTTATTATTTCTATGAGCGTGCTTTGCTTTTTGTGACTGTTCAACATCGCTGTCTTTCTGATCGCTCTTTTAGTTCTGTTTTGTGTTTTTCAAGTATTTAGACCCGGCATGGTCACATGACTGCACTTCTGCAGTGCAGTGATTTATGGGTATTGTAGTTGTTCTGTTCAAACGTTTGTGGGGAGTTAGGATCGTGAATATTCCTCTAAAATATATATGATTTAAATGCTTTGTTTTTATTTAATACTTGAAATGTAAATAAAGTAAAATACGTATACAGGTATTGTATTGTAGGTTTATACCATACCTAACTACTAGAATGGCTGAATGGTGTTGGTGGATCCAATAAAGAAAATTAAACCTACAGCAAGAGTTGTAACACTGATTGGTTCCCTTGGCACCAGTTTCGGTGGAAAGCAATAAAAAAAATGAAATGAAAATTCTACAAAGGAAAGCTACGAGGTCAAGACACTGATTGCTAAGCACGGCTAACCTTTCTCGGAGGGTGAATTTATTAAAGACTGTGTCCAAAAAATGGTCAAGAATTTGATCTGCCCACAATGAGCTTACCAAATCTGAAAACTTATGAACACCCCTGGGTTATCGTATGTATCTGTTAGAAAAACATTGCAGCTTATATTTTAAAATGAAAGGCTTTATAAATATAACATTATTTCATGTACAGTAATAATATTTTCTTGAAATAATGCCATCCAATGGTATTCAAATTTCAATGATTTTTATATATATGTTTTTTTCACTATCGAGCACCCTGGAGTGCCCTCGCATACCCTCAAGGGTAAACGGACCCTCATTTGAGAACCACTGTCTTAGGCACCCATAAGCTTGACTGTTTTTTTTAAATAAAATAAAATAATATTTTTTTTAAATAAAACCATATTACATTCATTTCATAGTACAATGCCAAACCAAATTACAAATAACTCTAAACTTTAACTTCCTTGCAGTCAATCCGGGAGGTGACGGGCTACATCTTGTTTGCTATCAACGAGTTCAGCCGCCTGCCTCTAGACCATCTTCGTGTGATCCGGGGCACCACCTTGTACGAGGACAAGTATGCTCTGGCGGTCATGGTCAACTACCAGAAGGATGGCCCGCACGGCCTGCAAGAATTGGGCCTCACGCGTCTCACAGGTAGTCTTTAGTCACTTGGTTGGATGTGGCCGGAGACTGTCAAAGCATGTGTGTTAGAATATATTCATTGAAGCATGGTATCTTTAAGTGTGGGCGGCCGCATAGACAATTTTAGATCAACATTTTACAGGGGCAGCACGGCGGCGCAGTGGTTAGCGCGTGTGCGGCACAGTTGTAAGGTCTTGGGAACCTTCTGTGTGGGTTCAAATCCAGCTACCGGACTTCCTGTGCGGAGTTTGTATGTTCTCCCCATGCTTGCGTGGGTTTTCTCCGGGCACTCTGGTTTCCTCCCACATTCCAAAGACATGCATTTCAGGTGGATTGGCCGGTCCAAATTGTCCCTAGGTGTGAATGAGCGAGCGAGTTGTCTGTCCCTGTGTGCCCTGCGATTGGCTGGCAACAAGTTCAGGGTGTCCCCTGCCCACTGCCTGATGATTGCTGGAATAGGCTCCAGAACCCCCGCAACCCTACTGAGGATAAGCGGTGCAGCTAATGAGATGAGATGAGATGAGAACATTTTACAGAGGAATTAAACCCTGATTATAATTAGTTACCTGTTAACGGTAGCATTTGCGATGTTAACGGCTAATAGATTCAAAGGGGGAAAAAACAAAGTTTTACAGTGCTTGATGATGAACAACAAACTTGGTTTCATTTTTATCCCATCAAAATTTTACAGACAAATCAGCACAGTTGGGTAAGCCTGGTTAGAATTAGCTAGCTGCTAATGCTAGCTTCCAATATGCAAGCAGCCAATGCTAGCATGTGCGATACTAGCTGCTAGAAAAATTATCCATCTATCTATCTATCTATCTATCTATCTATCTATCTATCTATCTATCTATCTATCTATCTATCTATCTATCTATCTATCTATCTACCTTGGTGATATTCCTCAAGAGGGGTGACTGACAGCAAGACACATACACATACACAAAAACAAATAAAAGAAAAAAGGAAAAAGTAGCAAATACACTAAAAAAATTGACCATGGCCAACCCAAATGGCCAAACACCCAAACAAGTTAAGCACCTCGGCACCAGAGTTGGTCATGCTTTCGTCCCTCCAGATGAAGACAAGAAAGCAGCCATGTCACTAGGGTCAGGGGGACACAACACACTCTTTTGTTAAACAGCAGGGACCAACAGCTTTCACTGGTTTATCCCTGCCGCATACAGGTATCCTGCCTATCCCATAGAACGTGTCCAAACATCTCACTATCCTTTCACAACACCTCTCCACTCATTCCTATCACCAACAAGAGCTCTAGGTCCCACTATATTTAGACCTCTTTCCTCCAGTGCACTCATAACACATTCCATCCAGATCAATCGCGGCCTTCCTCTTGGTGTCCTTCCATTTACTTCTGCTCTGTAGATCCTCTCAACATTTGCTCTTCATCCATCCTCTCCATGTGTCCAAACCAACAGAGTACTCCATTATCAACCATCTCAATTTTCTCTCAGAATCAGCCAGAAGCGCTCGGTCAAATGGAGAAGAACATTTTTTATTGTGCTTGACGGGCAGGGCGGCAGTAGATCAGGAGGTAGAACGATCATCTTGGGACCGATAGGCCGCAGCTTCGATTCCCAGCATTAAATTTCAAAGTGTCCTTGACTGAACCCCTAAGCAGGTAGCTGACGCAACTCTCTGTGTGAGTGTGTGTGTGAATGGGTAAGTGTAAATTACATGTTAAGCGCTTTTCGGAGGATATATCAATGCACACGTTTTACCATTTACAACAGGAAAAAGCCGCCACGCCTTTAACATACTGGTCATTGATCAGCTTGTGTAAAAGTATGTATTGTATTTGGTGAGGTCACAGGAATACCTTACGCAATCCTTTCAACTGCCAGTGGAATCAAAGTGCTTTCCCATGAAAGTGTGTTTCCCAGGCCCTGCAATTTCTAATAATCTCTTTAATCTGAGGCATGTTGCGGCTTGTTGTTTGTGTCTTAACACGTGCATGCGTTTTTTTTTTGTCGCACTCAGAGATACTGGAGGGAGGCGTGAAGATCATCCAAAACAAGTACCTGAGCTACGCCCCGCAGGTCAACTGGGAGGATATCGTAAAAGACGGGGCGGCGCCTATCGAATTGGAAGACAATGGACCTGAAAGTGAGTGAAAAGTACAGTAACCCCCTTGGTTATTGTGGTTAATGGAGGTCAGATCTTTATTAAACCCCCTAAAGATCAAAATCATCTTGAGATGACGTACTTACCGACTCAGAATATACCACTGTAACGAAATAACAATTAGAGATCTACAAATTAAAACACAGAACACGGAATTGCAGTTAAATAAATAGTCTTATTATAATAATACAAAAGTACAACGAAATTGGAGGGCTTCTCCTTTCAGTGTAAGAAAGTAATTTAGAGAGCGTCTGGCTAGCTTCTGATTTCTTCACATTGAGCCAGGTGTCCGCGAGGATTAAAATACAACCCTCACGAATGTAGTGGTTTCCCACAAGTTGTAGCTCATCGGTTTTAAGTGTAATAGATCTGATGTTCGTGAGATACAAGCTCGGCAGGGGTGGCTTCATAGAGAGGGTTAGCCTTTCCGCAGCAGTAGGCTGGAAATGCAGCCTGGATATTGCCTTCTCTCCCGACACCTCTTCAGTCGCTTCGTGGACCAGATAACAATCCTCTGGCACCTGCTGGTGATCACCATTTCTCTGGGTTCTTCCGATTTACCTCAGAGTCCAATCAAATTCATGAAATGTTTATCAATGTAAAAAGTTGCTAAAAGCTAGCTGCTTAGTTTGTTTTGGTGGCCATTTGTGCGCCCGGCTGTTTGACTGACCGTATATACCAGCCTATAACAGTCACACAGACTCAGTCACGCCCACCTAACACACAAAGCCCTCTTTAACATGCCCCTGTGATAGCATTTGCTATAGACTGTCTGCTTAGAACAAAATGCACAATATGTTGACATCAATAAAAACAAAGACAATTCAATTGAAAATCTACAAAGGAGTGAACCAGCAAGAAACAAAACGCAAAGTAGCGGGGGGTCGCTGTTTTCTAAAAGTCTTTTTGAAGATAAAATCTACGTTTTTTTTTTTTTTTTTTTTACTGATTAGTAAAAAGAGGTGACCGTTTATTTTATTCATATCTAAACTTGTTATAAAGTTGTTATTACTATGTTGTTACACTGGCTTTATTATATATAACCAGGTAATAATAACGAGAAGTATTATTGAAAGAGGTTAAGTCAACCACTAAAAGATCCTCCTTGTAGAAGGGCACTGAGTGGTTTACATAGATAAATTAAAGGATGTTTTTTAAAAACAATTTTGGAAAACATGTTTGCACAACACAATACAGCGACATCTAGTGTTTAAATACTACAGTGTCCCTTTGAGGGGCAACCTGATGCCCATAATCACCATGTTGGTGACCCCCAATCCAAAAGCACACATTTTCATTCAGATAATCACATTAATGTTTTAACCAGGGCCCTGCAGTGAAGCATGCGAGGATGTTCCATGTTGGGGTCCCGGCAACGACACGTGTCAGATCCGTGAGTGACCTCGTCGCCCCGTTTTATTTCCTCGTGCCCTGTTGTTTGACTGACATGTCGTCTCAAATGTTTTCTAGTGACAAAGACGGTTTGCGCTCCCCAGTGCAATAGCAGATGTTTTGGCAGGAACCCGAGCGAGTGTTGCCACAACGAATGCGCCGGAGGATGCACCGGACCCCTCGACACTGACTGCTTTGTAAGTCCTGATATAGAGCACTTTTTGTCATAATGCAACATTTTAAGTTTCAAACTTAAAGCTAAAAAAACTGAAAATATTTTCTAATAATCGACAATCTATGAGGCACAATTGTGAAGTGTAACCAAATTATTTCAACATTTTGTATCATATTTACGACAAAAATAACAGAAAAGTGTGTGTTGCAAAAATATTGCCCCCCCTTGTTCTCTCAGCTGACATCAATAGTTTCCTGTTGACTTTAGTATGATTCACTGTCAACCCAAATGACTAAGCATGACTGTGTCATTAAGTCTCAGTTTTAATCCATCTGCTCTGTGATGTGCTCAGAGTTCTGTGAAAGCAGACACTGGAGAACTGACAGTGTTATGAAGACCAAAGAACACACCAGGCAGGTCCGTTGTAAAGAAATGGAAAAGTTCAAAGCAGGAATGGGATACAAGAAAATGTTTACACATCTCCCGGAGCACTGTGCAAGAGATAATATCAAAATGGAGAGGAACTAAAAACACTGCAAACTCATCAACACCTGGCTGTCCCTCTAAACTTTCGGCCCAAACAAGGTGGAAATTAATCAGCGAAGAAACCAACAGGCCCATGATCACATTGGATGACCTGCAGGCTTACACAGTTGGGACAATTTGTGCATAAGAGAACTATTAGTCGCACTCTGCATAAATCTGCCCATTATGGCAAGAAGAAAGCTCTTCCTAAAAGAATTTCATAAAAAAGGCCTGTTTGTATAACATGTGGAACAAGGTGCTCTACTCAGATGAGACCAAAATTAGATTTGTTTTTGGCTTGAATGCAAAGCGTGGTGTTTGGCGTAAAAATAAGACCACACATTGCGCTGTGAACACCATCCCCACTGTCGAACATTGTGGTGGTAGAATCCTGCTCTGGGGTTGTTTTTCTTTGAGAGGGACTGTGTAGAAATACGGTGAAGAAAAAATCTGTTGGAGTCTGCAAGAGACCTGAGAATAGAACGCAAGTTCACCTTCCAACAGGCAAAATCTACAACGGAATGGTCTAAAACAATATAAAGGTTTTAGAGTGGCTAAGGAAAAGTCCAGATTTAAATCCTAAAGGAATTGGTGAAAAGATCTGAAAATTGCTGTGCACAAACAATCACCAACAATCCTAAAGGAACTTGAGGTGTTTTTAAGTAAGAATGCATAAATATTTCTGTTTTAAAATTTGCAAAACTTATAGAAGCATAACCAAAAAAGACTTCTGGCTGTGATTGCAGCAAAAGGAGGGTTTTTTAATTTGGTAGCACAATGTAAAATTTCAAATACAGTATGAATTTGGTTTCTTGGGGCGGCAGTAGCTCAGGAGGTAGAGCGATCGTTTTAGGATTAAGGGATCCCAGTTCGAATCCCGGCTTGTCCGTGTTACATGTCGAAGTGTCCTTGGGTAAGACATTGAACCCCCTATTACCCCCAATAAGCAGGTTAGCGCCTTACATGGTTGCACAGATCACGGCGGCTATTGGGAAATGTGAAGCACAATGTAAAGCGCTTTGGGAAGTTGACTTGAAAAGCGCTATAGAAATGCAGATAATTTCATTTCATTTCATTTCATTTCATTCTTTTCACGATTGTGTCCCACATATTGTTGATTTCTATTCTTTTTAATTGATTAAGTTTCTTATTTTTAGGTATAAAGCCTGAAAAATGGCAATACGTCAAAATGTTTTTGAGGGCAAATACTACAATATTCAAACCAATAATTGGACCGAAACAATGTTTTTCAGGCTTGCAGGAATTTCAACAACTCGGGTTCCTGCGCCCCTCAGTGTCCCCAGACTGTGATCTACAACAAGCACACCTTCAAACTGGAGCCGAACCCTGACGCCAAATACCAGTATGGCTCCATTTGTGTGTCCCAGTGTCCCAGTAAGTCAAAAGAATCATTATAGGCTACATCTTGTAATGCATCCGTGTAAGTCTCACTCTTATACATCGTTAAAGGTTAGGTGCGTCGTCTAAGGTGTCCTGCAAAAGTTGAATGCTTTCTCAATTAAATATGTCTTAAGAATACCCAACTGAGCTGTTATAATCATTTCCTACCGCAACTGTCTGCTTTTATTTTCCTTAAAGCATGGCTGTTTGAGGTGAAAGAAATTAGGTAGGAGGAATGGGGGTTGGTGACTGATGATGTATTGTAATTTCATGCTTGACTTTTTAGCATCAAGATGAGTTTAAATTCCAACCCCAAGAAAGATGAAAAAAATATTTTATTCGAGCACTTTTAAGAAATGCTCGTACTTGCATGCTTATCATAAAGAGCTCAACAGGGGCTGCAATGATGACACAACCCAGGAGATGGTGACCAAAAGTAAAAAAAAAAGTTCCAAATTCTGTACAGCTCCCTTAAGTAAATCACTTAGAACAATATAAAAACCAATACAAACAATTACTTACTATAAGACACCTAAGATACAAGTGTTATTTTTTTATTTTGACTATTGTTGCTCACCGTTGTTTGTTATTTTGACTATTATGTTGTTTACATCATCATTGGTATTGGCCAATCACGATGAAGTTTTGGGATTTTCACACACCTTAGGGATGAACTGCTTTTTATAACCTAGGTGATTTAATTAAAAAGGTTTAGAAGAGGACCTTTAGAACAGGTTGGAATTTTTGCATCTTTAGGAGTTTTTTCGTGAAGTCTTCTCTTGTTCTCCTTGCAAGTTTAAAATTCACTGATGTCTTCTCTCCTTATGAAATTATAAACTTATCATACATTCAATGCTTTTTTCTCGTTTAGCAAACTTTGTGGTGGATGGCAGCTCTTGCGTGAGCAATTGTCCCCCACATAAAATGGAGGTGGAGAAAAACGGGGTGAAAAGGTGCGAGGTCTGTGGAGGCCTGTGTCCTAAAGGTATGTAAGGTACCAGATGTCTTCGTAACATTTGAAATGTGTCAATACAAAGGTTTTTCAAAATAAAAGGGAAGAACAGTGAAATACTGGTTAGCACGTCTGGGTTCAATTCTAGCTGACAGCCCTCCTGTGAGGATTTTACATGTTCTCTGTAACTCAAGATTATTTGACAACGTTCATGCACGCAACAAGTAGTTCTGTTAGAAACAATTTTTTTTGCATTAATATTATTAGTTGGGGGCAGCATGGCGGCGCATTGGTTAGCGTGTGTGCGGCACAGTTTTGAGGTCATGAGATTGAACCTCCTGTGTGGAGTTTGCATGTTCTCCCCGTGCTTCTATTCTATTCTATTCTTTCTATGCTTGCATGGGTTTTCTCCCACGCTCCAAAAACATGCATGTCAGGTTAATTGGCCGGTTCAAATTGTCCCTAGGTGTGAATGAGCGAGTGAATTATCTGTCTCTGTGTGCCCTGCGACTGACTGGCAACCAGTTCAGGGTGTCCCCTGCCCACTGCCCGAAAATAGCTGGGATGGGCTCCAGCACCCCCCGCGACCCTGAGGATAAGCGGTGCAGATAATGGATTATTTGTTGGGGTTCTTTTAATTGATTTAATTAATCATATAATTATATGTTAGTTGAATTACTGAAAATGTTTTTCACTAAACCCAAATATTTAGTATATGATTTAAGTCAAGTCAAGTCTATTTGTATAGCCCTTAATCACAAGGAGTCTCAAACTAAATTTTCTGGACTGTAAGGCACATCAAATAAAACTACTGTTATGGCTAAGGTTGCACACCCTTTAAGGCAAATCTTTTTGTAACCTAGGAGATTTAATGCGTATCAGTAGCATTTCATTGTAATTGTCCATTTCCAAAATGTATTCACACAATTTTCCGTCTTATGAGGCAAACTGGATTATTAGGTGCATCTGCAGGTTTTGTTTTTTGAGTGCACTTTATTGTCCAGAAAATACGGTAAACATAATATTAAAAATATGAAATACACAAACTCTAAATACACAATTACAAATTGAAATGAAAACCGATTTATTTAATTTAATATCTTACGTGACTTTAATATGTCTATGCATTTATACATGTATTTATTTTATATATTAAATTGCAGTATTTTTACACAATTAATATTGTAATATTTCCCCTTAGCTTGCCAGGGTACAGGAACTCAAAATCGACAGACGGTGGACGCTCTTAACATCGACAGTTTCATCAACTGCACCAAGATTCAAGGAAGTCTTCACTTCCTGGTGACGGGAATCCACGGGTAACTCACTTTCTGACAAATGTGTCCTAGCCACTTTTGTGTTTTTCAATTTAACGTTTTGTCTCTTTTCTGACAATAAAAGCGACGATTACAACAACATCCCAGCACTTGACCCAGAAAAACTGAAGATTTTTAATACGGTGCGAGAGATCACAGGTGTGTATTGGTTTGGAGCAGGGGTCACCAAACTTTTGGAAGTTGAGCTGTTTTTTGTTACTGATGAGCACAAAACGCATTGCTAAAATAAGAACTTAAAAAGTATTTCTCTGTTGTTTCTATGTTATTATAATGTTATTATCATGTTCTGATTATTAGAAGTAGGGTTCAAGTAGATTCAATCAATCACACAACACCATGCCGGTTAGAAATCAAATTCCCTAGGAATTGCAATGTCTCCATCTCTTTTTTAGCAACATCTCCCTCTCGCTCTTCAATTAATTTAAACTTTGGCCTTTACTCAGCAATCAATACGGAATCCCTGAAAACCATCGACTCAACAAAATGTAAATTAAAAATATGTAAGTGTCAGTGCAACAATAAATATATGAAATTCAAGAAGAGAAAACAAGTTGTAGTTTTTTTCCACACATAATTATTTTAATGTGAACCAAAGGATCCCTGAAAAATACATAAAATTTAAATACAAATATTTACATATTTACAAAAAATAAATCACAGAATACAACACATTTTTATCAGTTAATACACTCAACTAATTTATAGCGATACACAGAATCTCTTAAAACAGTTGATAAACACAAAATATAAATTCGAATTGTTAACTCTTTAGTGCTATGAATAAGCTATAAAATACAGGAACTTTTTACGATTCACAATTCAACTTTTAAACAATTTAGACTAAATCCCCTTGAACGAGCCCCTCACCCCCCAATAAAAAGCTTGCAAAAATTAAATAAAATGTGTAAAACCCAAATAAATAGATCTGCAGACAATGGGGACAGAGAGGCACTGATCAATTCATCTTTATCATTATATTTTTAGGATTTCGCAGGCCGGATTCAAAAGCCCAATGGGCCGCATGTGGCCCCTGGGCCGTAGTTTGCTGACCCTTGGTTAAGAGTGTAATTTTTCTCAGTGTTTGGTTTTGTGTTTAACACACACAGTGTCACATTTTCAGACATCCTCAGTATACAGTCGTGGCCTAAAAACATGACAGATTTATCCGTCTTTTCAAATCTGCGAACCATTCAGGGCAGAACACTGTACAGGTACAATTTTTTTCTTAAAGTTATTGTTTTTGTACACTTCTGTTTTACGTGTAGTCTAATAATTTGCCTTTTCTTTCTTTTTAATCCATTCAAAACTACATAGAGGAGTGAGCTCAAGAAGGTATAATCATTTTCTTCATCTTCTTTTGGATCTAAGTGACATCTTTTTGGTTTTATCGTAT
Organism: Urocampus carinirostris; assembly: GCF_059441175.1. NCBI lineage: Eukaryota > Metazoa > Chordata > Actinopteri > Syngnathiformes > Syngnathidae > Urocampus > Urocampus carinirostris. The sequence goes on from NC_142354.1 coordinate 25,138,299, forward strand.
TTTCTTGATGTCAAATATTTGGCTAAATCACCTTATCCTTCGTTATTTCCCCAGGGGCTACTCTCTGCTGGTGATGAAGATCCCATCTTTGACTTCTCTAGGCTTACGCTCACTGCAGAAGATAAATGACGGGAGCATTTATATCACAGGGAACAAGCGACTGTGTTACCACGACACGGTTAACTGGACGCGAATTTTGAATAGCAGTTCGCGTCCTCTGCGACGTCAAAAGTACATCGACATTAAGGAAAACCGGCCAAGAAATGAGTGTGGTGAGCTTTTTAAAGAGTGGTTTGTTAAAAAAACAAACAAAAAAAAAAAACAGAAAAAAACACTGGGGTTATGCTTTTTTTTTTAATCTAAATTTGGTCCACTAAACAGTAATACAGTAGTTCTTGGAATCCGGCTCAAAGGACCAAGTCATGTTTATTTGTGACGCCCTTAATCACAAGGAGTCTTAAAGGGCTCAACATGAGAAAAATGAAGAATCCTTAAGAAGGGACCGCACATGAGTTAATCCCCCTTCCAGGATGACCAGGCAAAATTATACGTTCATTGTTTAGTAGACACTTAAAATAAGGAAAGAAGACATAAATCGAAATTTAATTTGGAGATGCCCTAATCCTCAGATAAGAAATTCAAGCCAGTTTTAAAAGTTCTCCCCTGATCCCTTTCTTTTCATTAAATCTCCTAGGTTACAAAAATCAGATAATCCTTATTGGGTGTGAGAATCAAAGAACCGCAACATGGCCAATAGTCACAATGATGTAAACAGTGCATATTAGTCAAAATGACAAAGAACATAGAGCCAAAATAAAGAACAACTATGTAAATAGCTAAACAACCTTGACATCCTAACAAATTTACTTGGCAGGCGTTTGATAGTGAAAACAGAATAAAAACAAACATGATTTACCTATCAACTGTATAGCTAATACAAAATTTGAATTTTTAAATTGATCAATTTAATCTAAATGGTTGCTAATATTTACATTGCATTGCATTTAGTTTTTTTTTCTCCTTTTATGACATTAGTTAATAAATTGACCTTTACTTGCTACTGCCCCATGTGGCCAAAGATGCACACACCATTGACATAACGTCACAGTTGCAGGAGAAGGTGCAAAACCAATTTCGTCTGAAAAACATTCGTTAAATCATAAAATAAAACTATCAATGTCCTCATAATAAATACCTGAAATATTATCTATGAATACCTGTAGTGAATAAAGTAAGTGGTAATCGGCTAATTAAAAGAGAATTTATTCAAATTATCCCTACCAAAAAGTTTTTACATGGAGCGTATTAAGTAACTGTTTAACAATATTTTGTATGGAATAATAGTTTATCTAATCATACTTACCCTAAGGGTCATTGTGTATGATTTAAAGCTCCCTAGTGGTAAAAAAACAACATGTTGATTTAAATAATGAGAAAATACATGAATTATCATATAAGCGTGAATCATTTTAGATACTCGTAGGTCGAGAAATTTGTATTTATTTCACATTACAGGAGTCTCACCTAGAGGAGGGTGACATGATTGTGGCCAATCTTGCTGCGACGCCGACCCCCAAAGACCAAAAACCTTGTAAAAAGCTAAAGAGGAAAAACAAGAAAAATGGTGCACTTGAGTCCCTGTAGTTTTTAATTCTTCCTTGTTTCTTGTAGCACTCATTTTCAGTTGCACTGCACAATACAGTGACATTCAGACGTTAAATTTGACAGTGTTTTTTTAATTTTTGCAGTTAATACAACTTTAGTGATCTCCCATCAAGGGTTGTCAAAGCGATCATATATTTAATTAATAATGTTATTGATAAGACAATGTAATTAGATATTGTAATTTCTGACAAAACACTCTGATGCTCATTTTTAATTGAAAAATTTGGAATCTAGCATTAAAATAACTGGCAAATTCAAAACAATACTATGGTATAATACTTGCATTTGACGTATTCACTGTATATATTTTTCACAACAAGCTTTTATTTCATAACAAGTGTTTTCAATAACCAATTTCAATTTTTTTTTATCCTTTTGCAAACTGTTTACCTTTCTAATTTGTCTTACTTGCACTGAAAGCAGAAGCCCTCCAATTTTTGTTTTACTTGTATGACGACAATATTTTTCAAACAGACCCAAATGCAGGACACCAGTTGTCAAAAATAGGGGATATGAGCAAACCCCAACAAGGGCTGTTTATTCTATAACAAAATGAGACTCACTACTGAAAAGAGGGAGCGTGACCGGGACTGCGGAGGGAAATTTTGGGAGAGAAACTTAAGGAAGTAGTCTTGGGGTGTGAATGTCTAGAGAAAAACATTTGAAGAATATATTGAGGAGAATACCTGGCGAAGAAAGTCTTACGATTAGTAGCTTGTCGTCTTGGCGAGGAAATATCTTCAGAAGTGTACTAAGACGATTTAGCAACATGGAGTGGGGAACAGGGGTTTATAATGCAGAGGGTGGCTAGTGATAATTGGTAGCACCTGGACTGGGGAGTGGAGAGGGAGACTGGAAAATGGGGCAATACTGCTATCTCTTGGAAATAGGGCAGGACTGCAGGAGCCGAACCATCAACACAAAGGTCACTCATTCATCTCTTATACTTTAATGTATTTCTGTGCAGTTGAGATGGGCCACGTGTGCGACCCGCTGTGCTCCTCGGAGGGCTGCTGGGGGCCCGGTCCAGATCAGTGCCTCTCCTGCAAAGAGTTCAGCAGAGGGGGTACCTGTGTGCCAGATTGCAGGTTTTTGACAGGGTGTGTGACATTAATTTGTGTCACTCTTAATTGTTTGAAGAATTTTAAAAGATAATTTTCATCCTGATATAGGGAAACACGCGAGTTTGCAGATCCATCAGGAGAATGTATGCCCTGCCATCCTGAATGTAAAGTGCAGGAGGGAAAGGAGACATGCACAGGCCCGGTAAGACACTCAAAAAAAAACAGATTGCTGTTCGTATTTTGCTTTTATTTTATTACTAGGAAAAAATATCATGGGTTTGTTGTTATTATTGTGTTTTTTAATTAAGTGCACCATAGTTCTATCTATCTATCTACCTTGGTCGTATCCCTCAAGAGGGGTGACCGACAGCAAGACAAACACATACAATAACAAAGAAAATAAAAGGAAAAAAATAGCAAAAAACACACATAAAAGCTTTTGGATCATGGCCAACCCAAATGCCCAAACACCCAAACAAGTTAGGCACCTCGGTACCTATGTTGGTCATGCTTTTGTCCCTCCAGATGAAACGGGACACAAGAAAGCGGCCATGTCACTCGGGTCAGGGTGACACAACACACTCTTTTGTGTCACAGCAGGGCCCGACAGCTTTCACTGGTTTACCCCTGCCGCATAGTACAGGTGCCCTGCCCATCCCTAAGAACGGCCCCAAACATCCCACTTTCCCTTCACAACACTTCTCCACTCATTCCTATCACCAACAAGAGCTCTAGCTTCCATTGTATTTAGACCTCAATATTTAGCACCGTAGTTACAAGAGACATTCTTATCATTCATCCATCCATCCATCCATTATCTGCATCGCTTATCTTCAGTAGGGTTGCGGGGGTGCCACAGCCCATCTTAACTATCATCGGGCAGTGGGCAGGGGACACCCTGAACTGGTTGCCAGCCAGTTGCAAGGCAAATAGAGAGAGACGACTCAGTCGTTCATTTACACCAAGGGACAATTTGGACCGGGAGGAAAACCCGCAAAAGCACAGGGAGAACATGCAAACTCCGCACAGGAAAACTGGTAGCTGGATTTGAACCCATGACCTCAGAGCTGTGCCATGCACACACTAACCACTGCCACATTCCCATCATTCATTGTGAAATATTTATAATATTGTTTGATTGTGATATTTATAATAAACTTACAAATAAATGAATATATAAATAAACGAAAAAATGAATGTTTGAACAACCCAACAAACCGTTGAATGAATGAATAAACCAATGAATGAATGAACAAATAGATTCATAAAAACTACAATCTTATTCAATATTCCAACTGGGTCTCATGTTGCAGGGAGCAGACGAGTGCGTAGTGTGCGCCAACCGTCAGGACGGTCCGCATTGTGTCTCCTCTTGTCCTGAGGGCGTGATGGGAGGCGAGGGGGTCATATTTAAGTACCCCAACAAGCAAGGCCGCTGCGAGCCGTGTCACATCAACTGCACCCAAGGGTAAGAAAAACCTTTGGAACTGAGTATTGGGTGTTCAAAAATATGTGTAGCGTTTTTATCTTGTCTTCAGAATTACAGTTTTTATAATTTCTGAGTGTGTCATGTGATGTCAGAGGGACCCAAATGCAGGACACGAGGAATCAAAAAACAGGGTTGCAATCAAGACCCAACAAGGGTTGTTTACAAGGCAAGGTTATCCAAAATTTATTGAAAAAACATTTATTAAAAACAAAGTTCCCATCTTCACGCCAACACAGGGCTGATTTTTATCAACCACGCCACTCAGAATATGAGTCTTGCGATTAAATTCCTAGCATCCATCCATTTATCCATTATCTTCCGCTTATCCGGGGTCGGGTTACGGGGGCAGCAGCCTTAAAAGGGAAGCCCAGACACGCTGGAGAGACTATGTCTCCAGGCTGGCCTCGGGATCCCGACGGATGAGCTGGAGGAGGTGGCTGGGGATAGGGAACTCCTTGCAATGAAGAATAAAACATAAATCATAAATCACCAAGACAAATAACCAATATTTTGATCAAAATACTCTGGAGATTTTAATCTTTATTAAAAATCTATCTCGGTATGTAATTTTCCTGGAACTGGAATTTTGTTGTTCGTATGCACACGACTGATGTGCATGTTTAAAGCTGTCCTTTAGTGGGCGTCGAAAGGGGCGTAGTTCTGTCTATCAGGGGTGCATAGACTCCCCAATCATCCGAGAGACGCAGTGTCTTGAGGGACAAATGGTGTGTCTTTCAAAGTTATTTCTTTTTGACAGTGTCTGCAGTTGGCACGGAGTGGCAAGGGCACCGCCCTACATTTTTTACGCCCCATTTCTCAAATATGATTTGTCTCCAGGTGCTTCGGTCCGGGAAAGGGAGGCTGCATTGGGTCTTCCAGATACATTTCCGGGTAGGATTCGGTTCATATTCGTTGCCATGTATTGATTTTCAGCATTGTAAATTCATTTTCACACGATTTTTACGTTTTTAGACAAGCAACCACAGGCATTGTCCTGGGAGTTATTGCCCTTCTGTTTGCCAGCGTCTCTATTTTCGTGCTAAGCGTTTTGTACCGCAGAGGCCTCGCCATCCGTCGCAAACGAGCTATGAGGAGATACATGGCCAATGGAGCGGTAAGGCCTTGGAGATAGGAATTTTTTTTTTTCAATATGCTCATTACTGTATACAGAAATTTTGGAACCGATCAACATGCATTTTGTGTCGATAAAAATCCATAAATCTTTTATGAAACCATTTTCTTTACATAGGCTTGAAAGCAATAGTTTTACTTTAGATTAATTTAATTACACAACATTTTCCATTTAAATCTTTTAAAACACTCACCAAAATTGTGCCAAGTTACACTTTTTAAAAACAGTTCCAAGGATTTCTTTTGAATTATAATATAATTTTACTTCAATGCAGTACTCAACCAATTCAACAGGCTTCGTTCGTTCATTCATTCATTCATTCATTCATTCGTTCGTTCGTTCATTCATTCATTCATTCATTCTTTCGTTCATTCATTAATGAATGAATTCATTCATTCATTCATTCATTCATTAGCCATTTAAGCACTCATTTTGTAGATTTATTGTAATGAAGTGCTTTCCTTGAACACCACTGGAGGCAGCCCTCGTATGAAGAGTGACACTAACAGACAGACAGACAGACAGACAGACAGACAGACAGACAGGAATCATGAAAAAAATGCTGAAATAGAAAAGCGCTGCATGTAAAATGCCAGTAATAGAATTGTCCAAAATCTTCTGTAAGCATCGTATCATTTTAGGCCTCTGTTGAGATATAACCTGAATATTGTATTTTAGGACGACCCAACTAATGACTTAATTGTCCTTCCTAGGGTATGGAGCCAATGGATCCCAGTGAGAAGGGGCGCAAAGTCCACGCTCGGATCTTGAAGCCCACTGAGCTGCGCAAGATCAAGCCGCTGGGCAATGGCGTGTTTGGAACAGTTCATAAGGTGGTCAAGATCAGGCCTATGTGGACTTTCTAGCATGCTTGTCATACATTAAAAACATGCTGAAGTGTTTCTGCATTTCACAGGGAATTTGGATCCCAGAGGGAGACACTGTGAAGCTCCCAGTTGCCATTAAAACGATTCACGATCGCACTGGGCGCCAGACATTCTTCGAAGTGACGGATGTAAGAAGACAATCCTCTGAATACTAATTGCTCATTTGAAAATGGATTGGGGTTGATTTTGAATGTTTGGTTTTAAGGAAGACCTTTTTTCAATATTATTTTGCATAGAGGAGCTACTAGAGCACACAATGCTAACCTTAAGCTTGATTATGATAGGAATGGAGCACATTTGATCGATATTGCAAAATTAGTAATAGAGTTGCCCCTTGACGATCAGATTAATTCGTTCCCTGGTTTAAGCTCAGATCTAGAATTTCTTGCATCTTCAACTAATTTTTCACATCAGAAATAATTGAAAACCAGTTCATCCTTTTCCGACCTCACAAATTGTAAAAGTTAAGGAGCTATAAAGCACATCGTCCTGATCACTAAAACACATTCAAGTAGTAATTGAACATAAAGATACAGTAATAAGATGATTAAGATGATATTAACAAAATAAAAGGATAGTTTATGATGAGCACTAACCTTGGAGCAGGTCAGTGGTTGCAAACTTCATGAGTCTTAAACAAGCATGTGTTCTCTGCATGATACACCAGCAGCAGCTTTACTGGCATCAGCATAGCTAAGGTTAGACCAGGCATGTCAGAAGTCCAGCCCGGGGGCCTGATATGGCAAGTGATCAAATCATTTGTATTTTTGTACACCTTTTCCTGTCATAAAATTAATAATGAATGGCCCGTCAGTAATGTGGACTGCAGGTAATATACATTCGTACAAAAAAATAATAATCACCATTTCACCAGATGATGGCAGTAGCCCTTTGCCCACCTTGCCCTCGGCTTTCTGTGAGAATTTTAGCCCGCCCCGTTTCTGACATGGAGACTTTAAATAAAAAAAGTAAGGTTGAATGTGAGAGCCGCTGCCTCCAGGACAAGTTCATATTGGAGTATTTTTTCACTGAAATTCAAAACAACTGCGTCTGCCTAAGTTGCCAAAGGACTGTGTCTGGATTTAAAGAATAACATAGAGAGGCACTGCCCAAAAAAACAAGCTGACTACAAAAAGTTAACTGGAAACGAATGCTGTGAAAAAGTGAAGCCGAAGTAGCAGCGCTTTTTCACGAGACCCTGGAAGTCAAATGAAAATGCTACAAAGGCTAGCTACGAGGTCGTGCCACTGATCACTAAGCACTACAACATTTTATTAGACTTTTTAAAGAATGCCAGGCTGAATAGTTGGCCCTAACACATTTTCAGTTTTCTAAATCTGGCCAGCTCTCTAAAAAGTTTGGACACACCTGGGTTAGTTGATAGTTTATAGGCTTGTGGCCCAGCAGATTTTTCTCCTTGGCGGTGATGAATGAAAGTGCAATTTCCCCCCCCAAATCCCCCCCTCATCACAGTTAAACCCTTCAAAGTTCTCGTATCTCAAATTTCTCGTAAGTAGAGTATCTCACAGGTAGAGGGGCCACTGTATTTGATTCGTATTCCCCTCCAAACAGCACATGATGGTGATGGGAAGCTTGGACCACATCAATGTAGTCCGGATCCTCGGAATCTGTCCCGGCGCCGATCTCCAGCTCATCAGCCAGCTCAACAACCAAGGCTCCCTGCTGGAGCATGTCAGGAACAACAAGAACAAGCTAAGCCCACAAAGGCTCCTCAACTGGTGTGTGCAGATCGCTAAGGTAAGATAAGGTGGCCTGACTAGAAGGTGAACCCTTTAAAGAAAAAAAATAAAATAAAAAAAAATTCCCCTTTAAAAGCAAATATAAGTTTTTGCACCACCCTGTGGTAGCTGTGCTCACAGTGTCCTATATGTAAGAATTGACTGTGTGCTACATTTATTCATTGCATCCAAATTGTGCTCAGGGTATGTATTACCTGGAGGAGAACAGGATGGTCCACCGAAATTTAGCCGCCAGAAATGTGCTGTTAAAAAACAACTACACGGTCCAGATCACCGACTACGGCATCGCAGACTTGCTGTACCCTGATGACAAAAAATACTTCTACAATGAAGTCAAGGTATTATTCACTTTAAATCAAAAAATGATAACTGGATTAAGCATGCATTTTAAAATTGTACTCATCTCTACTTGAAATATTCAGACGCCGATTAAGTGGATGGCCTTGGAGAGTATCTTGTTCCGGAGATACACTCATCAAAGCGACGTCTGGAGCTATGGTATGTAATTATATCATAAATGTAATATAATCTATCAATGTTTGTTCACTATCTGTTGTCAACGCCTTTTTTCCTCTTAAAATTATTTTATCAACAGTAATGCAACATTTACACTATATTTTTAAGCATATCTAGCCCTTATTGTTAGTATTTTTCAAACTTTTTTCATAACAACAACAAAACTCCAAAACATTTAAAATGAGAAACACCGTACACTTCTTCTTTTCTGTTCTTTCAAATACGCAATATTGTGCTCCTACTTTGCAGCAGAAGGTAGAGTGAAGGCTTGAGGGTTGTTAACTAGTGTTTCATAAAAGAAACACAATAAGGAACTCAATCTTATAATACATACTTGGAGGGCCTTCCTCACCCATTATTGTCTTAAACTCACTTGCGATAGTGTGGAAGCACAATGCAGAATCAAAGATTAGCATAATAAAACAGTAGTCCTTCATTAGGGCAGGGTTTGGTACACGGAAAGGCAGGTTGCAAGGCAACAGTATCCAGAACACCAGAGGCAAACAAACATAATCCAATGGAGCCGTAAAAGGCTCAGTGATTCATCAACTGCAAGCAGCAAACTCAACAGTCCAATAGATCATTAGTTGGTACTTGTAATCGGGGATGACAGGCAAGGGATCAGTGCACTGACTAAACAAGAGCGCTCTGACATGGGACGAGAAAGGCAACGAACTAGCAAGGAACCAATGGGACAGACTACTGAAAAAGGAAAAAGAAAAGGTTGTAAAAAGACAGAAACAGTGGGGAAATCCCAGAGTGAGAAAATCCCAGAGTGAGCAAATATGGTAAGGGCAAGCAAGAAAGAAGTGAATGAGAGATAGAGAGAAAATACAGTGAAACAGAACTCAGAGTGCAGCATTGTGACAATTATTTTGAAACTAAGCATAGAAAATAATGATTAAAAAAATATTATACGTGAAGAAGAAGTTCAAATGTCCACCATCCGACAACAATTGTGTGATATTGTTTTCGATCCCACAATAAAATCAATGTATTTTATTTTAGGTGTCACAATATGGGAGATGATGTCACACGGAATGGAGCCCTACGCGACTATGCGTCCGCAGGAAGTTCCCGATCTGCTGGAAAAGGGGGAGCGACTCTCACAGCCCCCTATTTGCACAATTGACGTGTACATGGTCATGGTTAAGTGTGAGTACTGTATATATTATTAATTACTATTTCTAAATCACAACAAAGTTTATTTAACGTAGCCAATTTGTAAACAAAAAAACAAAACTGCAGGTTGGATGATCGACGAGAACGTCCGACCCACATTCAAAGAGCTCGCCAACGAGTTTACCAGAATGGCCCGAGATCCTCCTCGCTACCTTGTGATAAAGGTAAGACGGGATAAAATTGTCAGAAGCAGTTCAAAGGAGTAAATTGGATGCTTTAATGCTTTTCCTTACCTCCTTCAGGAGGAATGCAGCCAGCCTGATGGGCCCCCTGATGAGTTTACCCAACGTAGTGCCGACCTGGATGACCTGCATGAGCTTGATTTCGTGCTGGAAGACTTGGCGGGGGAAATATCAATCGATGAACTTAACCCGCCCTCCCACTATTTGTCTCCCGCTAAGTCTAAGAGCCTGAGCGGCCTCTCCAGGGTGGATTCTCACAAAGTAATTCCTGCCAATTTTTAAGAAGGAAAAGTGCTCGTAAAATGCATCTTCCGGTCTTGAAAATCCACTTTTGTCTTTTAAGGTCGTTCTAAATTCACCTGGTGGTGCTGGTTATTTGCCAATGACCTCAGGTGTAGACAACATGGCACAGGTAAGAATAGTTGTATTGCCATTCTGCCTTCAACCCTCTGTGATGAGATTTTAGATACACAATATATTATAAATATATGCTGCTATCGTATCAAAACACAGTGGGCCCTTTACAAATGAGATGAATTAATTTCTGGATCATAATCCTATCTCGAACAAATTTTTACCATAAGAAATAACTTAAAACCAATTAATCCGTTCAAGGCTTCCCAAGATCATCCAAGTTAAACCCAAATAGCTACCTGATTACTAAAACACCTTTATATAATAATTTAAAATGAAAATAGAGTAATAAGAGTTTAAAAAAAACGATAAAAGAGCTTTACCGAATTTACTCACAGCCGCTACCTCTGGGTCGTGTCATCAATCCAGAGTATGTCAGGATGTTTATGATGCACGTGCAGGTACGTGCATGGTGATGGACTCTAGCCTGATTGAAAAATATAACAAAACTGGAAAGCTTGACGGGGATGTGAAACCACAATAATGACAACTTAGAGGGGTTTTGTTCCATAATAAATGCAACAGGGAGACTGGATTGCACAACCAAACGTGCATTCATCTGATAAATTGACAAATCTTTGATACAGCGTAACCTGACAAAATTTGGGATAATTGTGGATACATGCCGGAAAATAACAGGATTTATACTGTGTTACAAAGCTTGTTGGAATTAAGCATGGGCATTTAATGAATACTGTATCTCCTATCGAAAAAATTACTTGCTCTTCTCATAATGAAATCATTATATTGTTTTCGTCATTTTTGCTCGGTGCCATTGGTACGTGTACCAAAAGTAATAGTGCACATGTTACAGCAGTGCTGGGACACGTGTTCTTTTAGGTAGTGCTTACAGCAATGACCTATCTGAGGAAGCAGTATCAATTTTCATTAAATCACTGTTTTTTACTGCAAAACTGTACATAACTGCAAATGTTACCTTGATAACCAATAGCTTTGTGTTGCACTTTGTTATTTCCTAGTGCGTAATGTTTAGAAATACCTTAACTTTCAAGCAAGTGTAGAGTAAATGATGAATCATCTGTCATACACAAACAAATAGAAACAAAAAAAAAAACATGGGAGTGAGCATAACGTCACTATCCACGCCCTCGCCGTACCCCCATTCGTTGTACCTAATGTGTTCTGCATCAAACAGCTTTGCTAAAAGTGCGATAAAATGTGATAGGCTTGTTTGGGAAAACATAAGGTCTCTTTAAACTCAGTTGGGCATTATTAACACATATTTCAAAGAGAAAATATTCAACATTTATTCTTTTAAGGAGACCTCAAACGGCACACCAAACATTTACCAAAATAAAGTGAGAGTTCATTATGAACACTTACAGTGGACTGAAGGAAGTTGATGGTTGCTTACGAGGTGTATGCGTGGTGGTGGAGGAGTGAGAAGGGAAGGAGGGAAGAAGCACAAGAGACTTTTCCTTTTCAAGAATTTATGACTAAGGCCAGAAAATCGCTATAAAAAAGATATGCTATGAGATAAAAACACACAACTAGAGATCTCATATGTGTGTGGCAGGAAACACATGCTACCGGGGACGAGCTGCTACTGGCGGATAGCGGTCTCGAGCACTTGGCCTTCTAATGGTAGCATCTGGAAACTCATGATTTGGATTTTCTCTTATATGTCCGGCAAGATTTTTGTTCGAAAGACATCTCGTATAATGAATTACTCTTAACTGCATTCACTCTTATGTAGAGGGGTCACTGTACAAAGGTGCTTAGACAATGCAAAAACTGTCCTCGTGAACTAAATTTCAGGCTCCCTGGCAATCTCGTTCACGACTGAACTCTGCCCGCACCGTGTCTGAGAGTTCCGAGGGCTGCTGCATGGGCACGGAACTGGAGATGATCGAGGACTTATCTCTAACCGGGAGTCCGAAGCGCCGGTGTCAGCGGCAGGACAGCGCCTATGTGTCCCAGAGAGACAGCTTGTCAGGTGGTCCGCCTGAGACGCCGTCCCCAGAGATGGACGAAGAAGACCAAAACGGTTATGTTTTGCCTGGAGACAGCCCTGAGAAAGGTGATGTTCATAAAATATGCGTGGAAAATGTTTTCCACAAAATATAGGGCTGTTTCAGCTAAAGTTTTTAACAAAAGAGTTTAAGTGTTTTTTTTTTTCTCTTCTGAGTTAAAATATGTTTACATCTTTCAATTACACTTAGAGCTTCAAATTCATAAATTTGACAGTACTTTGATGCTTTAACTCTCAAGTTAAAAGTTTGCCCAAACTTCAGAATGAGAGACACTTTGAAGCTTTAACTCGAAAATGTATTGCAGCGTTAATGTCAAGTGAGTATGAAAGCTTTAATTATAGCATTAACTGGACAGTTAAAGCCTATAAGTGCTGAAAGTTTTAAAACGTTAATTGTATTTCAACTTTTAATATATGGTAATGAATTTTAAAACTATTTTAATAGTTGAGTTAAAGATTTAGAGCACGTTTAAAGTTGGACTTTGGCTTGAATTCAAGGTTAAAATAACTTGAATGCTTTAAGTCCAGAGCTAAAGCTTTACAGGATTGCATTTGAAACTTTTAAGCTTTATCTATTTATTGAGTTAAAGGGTTAAACCTGCACTTCAGATTTAGAGCAACTTTTAAGCATGAACTCTTTAACATTACTTAAATAACCCAACGTGTTTATCCAAGATTTAACGTTACAAGCGCTGTCAAAGTCTCAACTGTGTGCTTAAGCTTTAAGGCTTCTTTAAAACTTCAATTGCAGATTTAAAACCTCGTATATAGAATTAGAACATTTTCAAAGCTTTAACTCGATTTAAAAGTTTAGACCTGCACTCCACTCGTAAACTTAAAGCATTAAAATTTAATGTTTTCAAGTGCTGTCAAATGTTGAGTCAAACGTCTGAAGCTTCAAAGGTGCTTTAAAACCTCAGTTCCAGTGAGAGTACCTTTAAAAACCTAGCCTACCGAATCAATGAAGATTTAAGATTTTTAAAGGCAAACAAAGCTTTAAATCCAGATTTACAGCATCTTTGATACACTGTAGATAACTGTTTTTACAAATGCATAATCACATATTAAGTAATTATCAAGTAACAGGAATTCCTCAATAGTGAATATCGACTTTAACAAATGATACATATGGCCCCTGGGCTACAGATTGGATGCTTTGGCTCTAATACCCTTGAGACACATCTTAAAATTCACATCTGTCATCATTAACAATATTGAGTCATTGTTGGAAGTCACCATTTGTGACAGGTTCAACTTCTTTTCCAGAAACCTTGCTGTGTCCGTCACGATTGGCCCCCCGCGAAAGAGGCAAGTCTCATTCGTCCGGGCTCTTGTACAGCACAAATGACGAGGAATACGAGTACATGAACAAGCAGCCGCGACTTTCTCCCCGGATCTCTGGCCACTTCAAGGACAACGTACGTCGTTTGAGGCCCAACAAAATACGAACGACATCCCTATCCTCACAGGTCACGGCAAGTTTGGGCGATGTGACCAATCACAGCTCAGAGGAGGTGAAATACGAATACATGGATATCAGACGCAGCGAAAATGATGAAGAACCTCCGCCGCATGACCCTCCTCCAGCCCCTCCGCCGGCCCCTGCGCCTCCTTCTTTTATGAGCGCAGAAGAAATGCAGGAGGAGGATGAAGAGGAGTACGTGGAAGACAGCAATTATCATTACACTAACAGACAGCCGAAACTGAGCCAGGCTCTTCGAGAAAACAAGGCTTTGAAGATCCAGGACAGGAACGGCGGCGAGGTTTACGAATATGAAGACATGGACTGTTTCGCCGCCTCCAAACCGTCAGAAACGGCTTTATACCAGAATATGCAATCGGGAGATTCGGAGGAGCCCGGCGGTACCCCGGTTCGGACGCTGGGCGTCGACCCGAATGTCAAAGTGAGAGCTGGAGTCGAGGTCGGAGACACTGTGAATGGAGACAGATCCTTCGACAATCCTGACTACTGGCACAGCAGGATGTTCCTCAAGGCCAAAGCAGTGTCCACTTGAAAGAGACTCAACTGCTCCTGGCTAGTTTTTTTCATGAAGGACGCAAGAGAATACTACAAAAGCTAAAATGTAGCCCGGATACTAAAAACTATACACAATGCAGTGCCCCCTCTACATACAAGCTACTTGAGCCTTAAGAAATTACAGATATGAAAATTTTGCCCGACATACAAGAGAAAGTCCAAGTTACAAGAATTTCCAGACACCAATATAAGAGGGCTGAGTGTTCAAGAAGCTCAACGCTAGCATGGCCTCTTCCCAGTTATTTTGAGTGGTTCCCACTATACAGACCAATTGTGTTGTTGTTTTTAAATGGCTCCTCGCTCCACCCAAACCACCGTTACCCCCCCGTTAGTAAGTGCTGGCTTCCTCCATGTTTAATTCTCATTATAAACTTGCATCTTATTTCATTAATATAGTTCCATTTGTGTATTTTTCTGTTCATTTACTATTTGAATAGTTTTTTAGTGAACAGAAACATCTGTTTTATAGCTATTTAGCCTTAACTTGGATTTTTTTGGCAGGCCTAGAACGGATTAATTGTTTTTTAATTATTTCCTATGTTGAAATTTTATTTAAATATGATAAATTCTAGAGTCAAACGATATCCATGGACGAATTAATCTCGTATGTAGAGGGGCCACAGTTTACTACTATACAACAGTATATTCAGCATTACCAGTGGGGAATTCCCAGAGACATATCTGAGCACCGAAGAAAAAGAAGAACACACTACAAGCTATCTATACAGTATTTTTGTTTACAATTTTGTCATTAAAGAAAAAAATGATTTGTATATTTTGTACCTGAAATAAAAGATTTTGTAATATGATATCTGTCTTTCAATTATAAATAGTCATCTACAGAATACAGAGGTGCGCGCAACAACTCATCGATTAATGCAAGTCGAGTCAAGTCACATTTATTTGTATAGCCCTAATCCACAGAGAGTCTCAAAGGGCTGCACAGCTCACAATTACACCCTCCCCTGATCTGAAACTGAGATGCAGGCAAGGAAAACTTAAAAAGAAAAAAACAGCATTAATGATGATCGGAATAGAAGGTTTTCTTTAAGGGCACAAATAAACAAAAATGGTCAACATCAACAATAAACTTAAGTAATAACTGAATCAGTGCAAGAAGTTCAAGACAGCAACAACGCAGCTTCTCATCTCAAACAGCCGGTCAATGCAAATGTTGACATGTCTCAGGTGCAGGTGCTGGTCAGCTGAATCATACAGGAGTCTCCAACCTTTTTCAGGTCGAGAGCTCCTTTGTTAAGATTTGATTGTAGTGATGATGGACCAATGTGGGGGAGGCAGGAACTGCAGGCGGTGGTGCTCAACATCAGTACCAAAGTAGCAAACAAGTGGACACAAAAGCAACAAACAAGATGTCCAAACAAGAAACTAAAAACTAAAAATGAAATTCGACAAAGTTTAAACTAGAAACAACTGAAACAGGAAATGGAAACTGCAAGAAATAAAGTAACAAAATAACAGAAAAACATGGCGTAGAAGAGGTAATGACACAGAGGATGACAGAAAAGCTCAAAATGACCCGACAAAGTTTGCTGAACAAAAATGTCCTTCTAAAGGGTTCATAATAATTGGGCACAAGGTGTGATAATTGGACAAACCTGTGCCCAGTTCAAAACGTCATTTGGGGCCCTCTTGTGGTGGGAGGTATGCCAGACCCTAACATGATCCATTATCTGCACCGCTTATCCTCAGTAAGGTCGCGGGGGTGCTGGAGCCCATCCCAGAGGGGAGGGGACACCCTGAACTGGTTGCTAGCTAGTTGCAGGGCACACAGAGACAGACAACTCACTCACTCATTCACACCTATTGACAATTTAAACCGACCAATTAACCTGATATGCATGTTTTTGGAATTTGGGAGGAAACCAGAGTGCCCGGAGGAAACCCAGGCAGGCCCAGGGAGAACATGCAAACTCCAGGCTGCAATAGTTGGACTTGAACCCTGAACCTCTGCACCGTGGGGAAGTAGGGTTAAATGGTTGGACTCAGTCAGCCACAAAAAAAATGATTTTCTAAAAAATCACAATGACCCAGCACTGATGAGCTATTTTCAGAACAGGTTCACAGGCACCTCGGCTAACCTTAGGTGGGACCCTGGTTCTGCGGGCACCAAATTGGAGACCCCTGGTATAGAATATAAGAGTGTCTAGATTTAAACATTTCTACTGGGGTAGCGGAGCTCATCTCAGAGAGCAGTACATTCTACTGCACTTAGACCAAATGGAGAAAGCTTTTGAGCCTACGCATTTCTTCTTTGCTCTTGGACTCACAAGTAAACCAGTATTTTCCGAGCGAAGGCTTCCAATAGGTACATAGCGCACAACTAATTCATAAAGATAGGAGGGAGCAAGTGTATGCAGAATTTTGCATGCCAGTATTGGAACCTTCAAGTCACATCTAAACACCAGGGATGTCGAACTAAATTCGTCTCTGTGGTCAGATGTAGAATTCTGTTTTCAGGCGGGCCAGAACAGTAGACAACGTCAACTTGAAATTTTAGCTTAGCGTAGTTTTTCATAATTATGCTTAATCATCCAGCCTACTGATGTAGCCTATCGTGCAGAATTAAAAAAAAACGGATGCTAAGGGATATATTCTAAGCATAACACATGTATTCACAAACAGTGGCAAAAAAAAGGTTTTCATATTTGGCATTGAATGTGTTAACTGGTTTATTATAACAGTTGAGACAGTGCAGTTTTACAACTGAATGAACTCACCACACCATACAAACTCAAGTGGAAGCATGACTAATTATATAATAGTTGCCTTAATTTTTGTACTGGTTCGAAATGAATTAAATAGGAATACAAAAATAAAACTTTTAAGTTAAGTCATGTTTATTTGTATAATCAAAAAAAGTCTCAAGGGCTGCACAGACCACAGATTATTGCAAACCACAGACTATTATGACACCATCCCCTGATCTAAAACCTACATGAGGGCAAATAATACACAGATATTGTCAACATAAAATATAGGTTATTTATATGCTATAGAATAGAAGTGTGTTTTAAGCTTATATTTAAACAGTTCCACAGAGGTTGCAGATCGAATCTCAGGGGGAAGACCATTCCACTGCACCGGGGCCCGAATGGAGAACGCTCTTGAACCTTCGGATCTCTTCTTGGCTCTTGGGATCACTAGTAGACCAGCAATTTCAGAGCAAAGGCTCCGGAGCGGAACGTAGGGGGAAATTAAATCTGAAAGATATGAGGGAGCATGTCCATGCATGATTTTGTATACAACAAAACGAACCTTAAAATCACATCTTAAGCTAACAGGGAGCCAATGCAAGTTAGCTAAAATCGGGGTAATGTGATCAAACTTTCTTGTCTTGGTTAAAAGCCTCGCTGCAGCATTTTGTACCAGCTGAAGGCTCTTGATTTTGGACTTCGGGAGACCAGAGAGTAGTGCATTACAGTAATCGAGACGGTTAGTAACAAACGCGTGAATTATAATCTCCGCATCCGACTGAGACAGCAAAGGACGTATTTTAGCAATGTTGCAAAGATGGAAAAAAGCTGTTCTAGTAATACTCTTAACGTGTATTTGATAGGACAGTTCGGGGTCAAATATGACACCTACATTTTTGACTGAGTCACTCTGGGTGATATTACATTTGTCAATGTTCAGAGCAGTTTTTGAGAACAAGTCACGATATTGAGATGGACCAATAACAAACATTTCCGTCTTTTCAGAGTTAAGGCGCAAGAAGTTGAGTGACATCCACTCTTTTATCTCAGTGAGGCAAGCCTGCAAATTTCCACAGTTTAGTGTGGCAGATTTCTCCATCGGGAGATATAGTTGAGTGTCATCTGCGTAGCAATGGAAACTGATATTATACTTGCGAATAATATCACCTAATGGAAGTATGTAAATGCTGAAAAGAAGGGGGCCAACTACTGAACCCCGCGGAACACCACAGGTAACACTAAAGGGCCCCGATGTCATTTTACCATATTTAACACAGTGCGTCCTATCTGAGAGGTAGGATCTGAACCATAAGAGGATGGTTCCTGAGAGACCAATCAATTTTTCCAACTGTTCTAGTAAGATATTATGGTCCACAGTGTCAAAGGAAGCACTAAGGTCCAGCAGCAGCAAGAGTGATGAAGCGCCGGAGTCAATTGCCAGTAGAAGATCATTGGTTACCTTAATCGGGGCTGTCTCAGTAGAGTGGTTAGCCCTGAATCCTGATTGCATCTGTTCAAAAAGATTCAAAATCATTCAGCTGCTGTGCCACAACATTTAGTAGTGCATAGACAATAAGATTAGATTACATAAAATCAAACTACTCGCTTGGGCCTATTAAAGATGTCCTTGAGTCCTTTACTGCCCTCTAACGGCCAGAGGGAGCATTTGGTATGCATTTATTTCAAAAATCATAAATTTTATGGAAATGACCAAGACTCGCCTCTTTTTTGTCAAACTCAGAGGATGGCTGGCAGGATGAATTAACCCACGGGCCAGATCCGAACAGGTCATCTAAAACCTTGAAGTTGCTTAATAAATCTGCACATAACTTAGCATCATTTACACAAACCACACTAAAAATAAGATTTTTTTGTGTGTTTGCCAGCTTAACTTAACCTTAAATTAATCAATGCCCCATGACGAAACAGCAAATCAATCAAGTCAAACGACTTTCCCGCGGTAGCCTCTATCTCATTTTTTTCCGTTGCAAACTAAGCAAGCGGTTTGATGCTACTGTGCGCATGCGTCTGCCGCCTCGGATTTCATGTGGTAGTTATGTAGTGAAAGGAAGTCCGTCTCTTTCTAGAGAACCGGCTTTTTCGGCTCAACTCATTAAAGAGAGCCGGCTCTCAAACACCTCACTTGCTTTGATGCATTATACTACGAATCATTATTGTTGTATAAAGAAGTTAAGAAAAAAAGGAAGTATAAAAAGAGAAAATGAAAAAAGACAGGTTTGTGGTTATCCCTTTTATCAGTATATTACCAACAATAATTTAATGCAGAAAATGAATTCATAATTTGAATAAGAAAATGTATTGTTCTACTTAATTATATCTGCATGTATTTTTTCCTTCTACAGTGAACGTCCAAGCTACTTCATTTTTACAATAAACCTCATTCATGTTGAGCAACTCAGTATCTCACAACAAAATGTTAATTAACAATTTATATGATAAAACGAAACACGTATACAATATAACATGTTAAAACACGTTTGAAAAAAAAATTGGTGTAAGATTATTATGCATTTTGTAAGGGAAAATACATTTTGTAAGGGTATGGAGCCGTGGAGGTTGACAGGGATGGATCACTATTAGACCAGCGTTTTCAGAGCAAAAACTCCGGACTGGAACATAGGGGGAAATTAAATCTGAAAAATACAAGGGAACAGTTTCCTCTGAAATATTCTCGAGTTAAGTTTCGTTTCTCTCTGTCACTTTTTTTGACTGGCACACTTTTCAACCATTTGTATGCGCTGTTATGATTGCAAATCCGCCAATCAGCTC
Source organism: Urocampus carinirostris (assembly GCF_059441175.1). Lineage (NCBI taxonomy): Eukaryota > Metazoa > Chordata > Actinopteri > Syngnathiformes > Syngnathidae > Urocampus > Urocampus carinirostris. The sequence continues at coordinate 25,158,125 of NC_142354.1, forward strand.
TTTTATGTCCTGCGTCATCGGAAACTGATGTCTGAAAGTCCATTGCGGCTCTGATCAATGCTTTACCTCAATGTTTTTGAACCAAAATGGCGTCTGTGGCAATTGGTGGGCAGTGCTCATCCGGCGAAAACGAGCCCTTAGGAAGTGTTGTTCAAAATATGAGGACAGTGTACCGTTTTATTTCTCATGGAAACGAGCAGCTTTTTATGAACCAAGGTAAGGATTTGCTTTCTGACTTTCCGAAGTCGATTATTTTATTTTTATTGCTTGCTTAAAGGTAAAATAGCCTTATCGTTTAGATTAATTCAGGAGTGGTCAAACCTTTTAAGTTGCATATACAGACCTATCCGTCTAATTTATGAATAAATGTAGATGCAGGCATTTACATGCTATATTTATATTTATATTTGTTTTCGCCTTGTCAACTTGGTTCTGAAACGCCTACGATCACAGCAAAACATATGAAATCCTTGTTTTAAGCGTTCAATTTGATACAGTATAACGTTTTGTATTCGCCTAACATGCATAAAGGTTCCCGGTTCAAGACCGGGTGGAAATATATGTTGGCCTGGAGAGGGATGGGCGCCACCAGGCTGTACTTGCCCAAGACACACCACAGGAAATGGTGCCCCTACGATTTGTGTGGTTAAGGGATCTAACCAACCAACCGTTATTGGTGTATTTGTATTTTTTTAGTCTATTTGAAGTATTTATATTCAGTAGTAGGATTTATGTAGATGTATTTTTGTAGGATTTCTGTAGGCATATTTTTGCTGTATTTTTTTCTAGTAATTTTGTAACATTTCTGTGGAAATATTAGTTGTCTTTCTTTAGTATTCTGCAGTATTACTGTAGACTTATTCCATACTAGGATTTTATAGGAATCACATAGTAGTATTTTTGTAATAATACTGTCATATTTTTGTAGTATTACTGTAGACCTATTTTGTAGTATCCCTGTATAGTATTTTTCCTTGTATTTGTGTTGGAATTTTGTCATATTATTGTAGTAGTGTTTTGTAGTATTTAAATAATATTATTTCTGTAATAGTATTTCTGTGGTATTTTTATTTTTTGGCCGAATCTCCGTAATACTTTTATCGTGTTTCCTTAATATTTTTGTAGTATTTTCCTAGTATTTTTGTAATATTAGTGAAGTAGTATTTTTGTAGTAGTGTTTCTGTTGAGGTATCTATGTAGTATTTCCGTAGTAGTATTTTTTCCTCGTATTTGAGTTTTGTGGTGCTGTTTTTCTAGTATTTCTGTACTGTTTTTGTAGTGGTGTTTTGTAGTATTTAAATGCTGTTTTTTTTAAGTAGTATTTCTTTGGTATTTTTTGTAGTATTTTTGTCGAATTTCCCTCTTTTTTTTATCATGTTTCAGTTATATTTTTGCAGTACTTCCCTAGTATTTTTGTAGTATTACTGAAGTAGTATTTCCCTTGTTGTATTTTTGTAGAAGTGTTTATTTTTTTTCTGTAGTAGTATTTCGGATTTATAGTATTACTTTATTAGTATTTTTACAGTATGTCTTTCTTTTCAGAATTAAAGCAAAATAATATATTAGGTCCCTGTTTTTTAGCGTTGAGTCAAATATTTGGTTTTATAGTACTTTTTTAGTATTTCGGTAGTAGTATTTTATTATTTTCTTTTTTCTTAATGCCAAACAGAATGCCCTGTAATGAAATGCACTTTTATTCTTTTTTATTTTATATTTAACCTCAAATCCCTCGTTCTCACCCCCCTTTTCTTAGCATGTCTCAATGGGAGAAGCTGAATAATCTGCCTGCATCTTTCAAACAGCAGCTAGACGACCTGTATGACTTGGATGTTTTTCCCATGGATGTCCGCCATTACCTGGCTGTGTGGATTGAACTACAAGATTGGTAACTTCTGTCACAGATAACAACAGAATAGTCATTAATAGCTCACTCTAATCCCTTCATATATAAATTAAAAAACAGAAACATGCCCAGTGTTAAGACTAACGCGTTACAAAGGAACACAATTACTTTTCTACTGTAACGCGTTATCAATATAATTACTATACCATACTATTGTTACTACTCCATTATTTCGCTGCTTATTCAATGCAGATTATGTATTATAATGTCCATTAAATTCTGAACACTTGAACATCCCTCACACTTGTCATGTGCAATCCTCTATTCACCATGAACATAAATTAGGGGGATCGTGTGTGTATTCACCTACAAAGTACAAATTAATACAGTTATGGTGGCGCCCTCTCAAACACAGAGTATGAGGTCGCTGAATAATGCCCAACTGAGTTTAAAGAGCACGTATTCTTTATTTTCCATTGCGCCTTTCTGCTTTTATCTTTAGCAGTACCGTTTGGGGTGAAACAAACCCCCAAAAAGATTAAAAAAAAAAAAAAAAAGAGTTTATTTGAGCGCGTCTAAGAAATGCACGCAAATCAGTGCCGCCTTCTTGTGACTTGAAGTCATGATTGCAGGCTTAAGTTTTCAGATCCAACTCCGCACCTTTAAAAATAAGGATGCGATTGAAGCTAGGAAATCTTCTCAGGGGCATTACAATTCTTGCAAATGAAAATTAAAAAAAGAAAATAAAAACGTATTCCGCCGCGCCCTCCGGTCCTCTGCACCCACCCGCTACTCCATTCAACCAGCTTAAGTCACGTGACACCAAAAGATAAATAAAATGTTATTTTTCTTTTAATTGCATATGTATTTATAACGTATTATTATTAATGTTATTAAATCCTATACTCATATTTTACACATAAGTAGTACATTATATATACTATTTAAGAGACTTTGTTACAACACATTAGCTATGCATGACCATTGGTTTCTATCCCCTGGTATAGGGCAATTTCACTTTGCGATCCCCAACTGATTAATGTGTATCCTGGAGGTATACTGTATTTGAACTGTTTAACACCAATAAACTATACAAATATTTTTATCTTTCTTTGAATATAGGGAACGAGCAAAGTACAAGTATGAAGTGGCCATGGTGTTGTTCCAGGGGCTGTTAGATAATCTAGATATCCTCTACAGTCGTTTCTTGCAAGAGAAGGACGTCCTCAGGCAACACAATATTCGACGCTATAAACAACATTTTCAGGTCTGGGCTGAAGGTTTTAAAAACTAAAATCCAATTCATTTTGTTATATTTTCAGGTCTGGGCTGAATGTTTGAAAAACTAAGATCCAATTCATTTTGTTACAGAAATACTTCATTGAAAAATAATGATTGAGCTCAACATCTTTTCACTGTTCAAATGTTGAGTAGAGTATATCTTGCTTTTGTTGTATTTAATGCTATACATTTTTCTTGTGTTTATTTTCTCTCAGCTTTACCAGGAGAAATCGTGTGACTTGGCAGGAACAGTCTATTGGTTTTTGAAAAAGGAAAAAGAAATCTTGCAAAATGCAGAACTGGCTGAGCAGGTTGGTGCAAAAATCTGCTGGCCAACCAAAAGAATGCAGTAGGCAGCCAGGATAAATGGAAGCCAACAACAACAAAAAAACGACCACGGCAACAAACACGAATCCAGCCGTAAATATACCAAATGATTACATCAGGCTTGAGGGATGCTATACAGGCCGGACTGGGGCCGATCGGCGGAAAAGTGGGCGGCTGGCTAACAAAAAAAAAAAAAAACTGCAGTAAGCAGCCAGAATAATCGGGAGTCATCAACAAAAACAATGATCACGGCAGTCTAGTCAGCTGGCTGACTGCTAACGGGGGTTATCTGGACCAAACAAAACTGGAAGCCTTTGGGAGCTTGCAAGCTAAAGGGGTGGCTATCTGGACAATACTATAATAATTGCAGGACACGCGGCAAAAAACACAAAAGAAAAGGTTGCAATCACATACCTAAAGGGAGGCAAAGGCAAAAAAAGAACGCAGGCTGTACACGACACCAGGTAAACTTGCCCTGCAGATTTTGATGATCAAAGCACGCAACTCGCACAAAACAGTCAGAAGTCCCCTGTAACACAGTAAGCAAAGTTCCAATTACTCCAAACAGAAATAAGCGCTATGCATTAGCTTATTATGAAAATCGCTGTCTGTTTTTCAACGGGACCCGCCATTGTTTTGAGTTTTTTTTGTCATCCGGTGACGTCTCAGCTCCAGGGGATATGAGGTCAAACTGTCAACTTTGAGAATTAATTTCTCGCATTCCATGGCACGTGGAATATTATCGAACAGAGAGAAGCACTACACAAAATAGATCTTTTGTAATCCCTTTATTCTCTCGTAGTGTTCATCAACTGCACACTTGCAATGCAGTAAAATAAGAATTTGATTCATTTCCTTTACAGTTTATTCTATCAAAATGAAAAGTCGGAAAAGAGCACACAAACAATTTAAAAGTATTTTTCTGCTTGTTTTTTACTTTTTAATGAAAATGTTTACTTGAGTTTGGGAACTTTGCTATAAGATTTCCGATCAGTTTTAGAAAAAAAGCTAAAGCTCCATTAAACTTCTGCAAAGACACCCATATGCTATTCTTTCAATTTGTATTTTTTCTATTCCAGATGCTAACTTATAATTTCCAATCACTGATGATAAAAAGCATTGCTTAGCAGCAAATTTTGTGAGTAAGGGAGACATGCACACTAGAAGTAATATCTCAAACCCGAGTCTGACCCGAAATTGGTACAAAATCACCAGTCATCCTCCCAAGTCCTTACAAATTAAATATGAAAGTTAGTGTATTCTTTGGGCTCAGTCCTTTCAAAGCTCGGGCTCGGCCTGGCTTTGGTATTTCAAGTTTTCTTAGTATTGCAGGCCATCTTAAAACCGTTGGCGGGCCTGATTCGGCCTGCAAGCCTTATGTTTGGCACCACTGTTTCAAACCAAATCATGGGATCATTATACTCCAGTTAACGCAGTCTTTTGTCCTCTGCGTCTATATGGTCGACCAAACATCAATCATGTCCTCCTCCTCCTCCTCCTTCATGTCTTATCAGATGGGAGTTTTGCAAGTAGAAGAAGGAGACTTTGAGAAAAGCACTCAGCGTAACCTTGACCAAGGAATGCTCAGCCTTAAAACAAAAGTGCAGGTACGGACGGTGTTGATTTATGGTTTTACAATGTGGATAATGGATTCCTTATTTTGTCATGCATGTGGAATTCCAGTGTATGGAACGGGCAATCAAGTGTCTGGAGGATCAAGAAGATGAGTTTTGTTTTATATACGACACATACTTGATAGAGGGTAAGCAAAAAATTGTTACAGTGGTACCCCTTCAAATGAGCACCTCCTAAACACAATAATTTCCATATAGAAGTTTAATTTGGGAGAAAAATCTTGCTCTGCGTACGGTCACGAGCTTTCCCAGAG